>NC_139712.1:36428765-36591265 GCF_964188405.1 Protomyctophum parallelum | reverse complement strand
AGCATTAAATAAATCAATTGTGCGCATTAAACGTAGCTATATCTGCTGTATTCTTGGGAATTCGGATCCCGGCAAATCTCACCGAAAACCGGACAGGTAGAGTGTCGGACTGATGGTTAGGGTAAGGGTTTGGGGTAGAGTGTCGGACTGATGGTTAGGGTAAGGGTTTGGGTAGAGTGTCGGACTGATGGTTAGGGTAAGGGTTTGGGTAGAGTGTCGGACTGATGGTTAGGGTTAGGGTTTGGGTAGAGTGTCGGACTGATGGTTAGGGTAAGGGTTTGGGTAGAGTGTCGGACTGATGGTTAGGGTAAGGGTTTGGGTAGAGTGTCGGACTGATGGTTAGGGTAAGGGTTTGGGTAGAGTGTCGGACTGATGGTTAGGGTAAGGGTTTGGGTAGAGTGTCGGACTGATGGTTAGGGTAAGGGTTTGGGGTAGAGTGTCGGACTGATGGTTAGGGTAAGGGTTTGGGGTAGAGTGTCGGACTGATGGTTAGGGTAAGGGTTTGGGTAGAGTGTCGGACTGATGCCACAGAGAAACACTACCGAATGTCGCTGGTGTTCCGCGGCAGATGCACTCGCCCTCTCTCTAATTCTTTACCAAGTATGAAAGTTGACAAAAAGAAAAGTTGCACTTACAAGCACATAGTCCCAGACGCAGCCTTGTTGAGGCTCAATATCTACATCTGAGAAGTTAAAGAGCACCCGGTGGCCGGGGTCCACACTGATGACCCAGGTACACTGCACGTTATGGGGATAGTTGCTGGGGTACAGAGGGGAGTGGATCTCCCCATACGGAGCAGTTACTGGCCCCCCACAGCCTGGAGGAGAGGAGAGGGGAGGGGCGAGATTAGGAGAGAAGGGGAGAGGAGAGGAGGGGAGAGGATAGATGGGGGAGAGGAGAGGAGAGGAAGAGGAGAGGGGAAGAGGAGAGGATGATGAAAGAGAGGAGAGGATGAGGAGAGGAGAGGAGATGAGAGGAGACACAGCAATATGATTTTCTCATTTTTTTAATAAAATGTCTAAATGTGCATGTCACTGACCATCAGTTGAGGTGTTTAGCGTGTGCGTGTGTGTGTGTGTGTGTGTGTGTGTGTGTGTGTGTGTGTGTCCGTGCGTGCGTGCGGTCCAGCCACACACAAACCCACCTCCCTGGACCTGGGTCCAGCTTGCGTTGAACCCTCCCCCGCTGACGTAGGCGTCCGATTTGAAGCGCACCGTCAGCATGTTGCTGGTGCTGGACACCTGCATGGGGCTGGTGGTGGTGGTGCACAGCTGGGCCAGACGCGGAGCCGTCAGGTCGGGGCCGCCGAATACCTAAGAGGGCAAAGGTCAATTTGACTATTATGCAGACCATCTTGCCATTGGAGTTTGGAACAAGCCCCCCAGTAAGGCTATCCAACGTTGAAGCTGCCACTATACCTACTGACGAAAAGTGGAACTGCGGCACTTTCATGGAGGTGGACGGACGTTCAGTGACGCCATGTGCGTAACGCGCGTCATCCCAGGACCTCAAATTTCCCGATTATAATACGACTCTCTTTTTGTAGGATATTTCAATTGGAAAAAACTAAACAAAAAAACAAAGTAGTCTTATATTCAGCACAATAGGGGTACTTTCTGCCACTTGGGGGTCTCACCTCCAGCACATCATAGTTGCAGTCGGGGTGGTACTCTATGTTGAACTCATGGATGGTGATGGTGACGCTGGTGTCGCTGTCCGTGGTGATGTACCAGATGCACTCTCTGTTCTCTGGGTACCTGTTGGGGTAACCCGGGCTGTTGAAGGAGCCACTGGGGCCCGACAGCACCCCGCCGCAACCTGTCAACCACCGCACCAGGTCAAAATGAACGATTAGCACATGCGTCTGTGCGCACGACCGCACGTGCATACAGATATAGACATCAAATGGGGGCTTCAGCCCCTGCCCTTTTACCCATCTGTAAAACAACTGCCCTCTCCAGACCATGAATGCAGCATTTACTATGGTGAAAGAAATGCAAATGCCACTTGGGAGTTGCATTTCTTTCGCAGCATGTTGCATTGAAATAATTTGTTCAGAAAGCCTATCATCGCTAGCTTGACACTCAGCCTGAATTTTCATTTCGTTTCACCTGAACATAATTTTTTAATGGGCGTGGCTATTCAGGGGCTGGAGCCAGGCTATGTCAATTTACAATTACAATTTAGGCATTTAGCAGACGCTCTTAATCCAGAGCGACTTACAATAAGCAAGAACAAAAGCATGGGAATACATCACAAAAAAGCATTTATCATAAAACATGCGTAAGCTAAGAAAGTAACAGTGGAATATCTATATTATGAGACTATACATATAAACTATATATATATACTACTATGCTATACATATGTACTATGGCGTGCTATGACTATATACAATGCAATTATAGTGCTGTCTACATAACATGCTATAAGTCTGTATCAGATGCTATCTAAGTCTACAGAAATGCTATCTAAGGGGGTAGGGTAGGTGCTATGGGCCATGATGGAGTCTAAAAAGGTGGGTTTTCAGACTATGGCGGAAGATTGGGAGTGATGCTGCAGTTCTGACTGCAATGGGAAGTGCATTCCACAGTTTTGGAGCCAGAAGGGAGAAGAGTTTGGGACGTGTGGAGCGTTGTCCCGGCGTTTTTAGTGAGGGTACTTCCAGCTTCCCTGCGTTGGCTGATCTGAGTGCGCGGGAGGGTTTGTAGGGTTCAATCATATGTCATCGCCGGTAGCCAACGATTGCGGAGTCGCGCTCTGAAACTAGCAGATCTACAATCTCTCAACGTGTCACACTGCGACGTGTTGAGAGCTTGTAGATCGGCTGTGAGCTTGTACACTGTAAATCCCTGGAACATGTGACGCGTTTAAAACCTAAACACCAGTGTGTAATAATTAAATGCCAAATGTTTATTAATATTCATAAAATACAGTAGAACACGAGTTAACTCAAACACCTCACGAGAACACCTAGTGTTTGAATTCTAAACACCTATATTACTGACTTTGATTGTAAAAACTAAACACGTTTATGTGTTTAAAAAGTGTTATTAAACATGTTCTTCTGTTTATAATCTAAACACTGTGACACGTTTAAAAAGTGTTACAAATAAGTGTTTATAACCTAAACGCTTGGGTTTAGTGTGTAGATCGGCTATTTTCTTCCAAAAGTGCCCTCTTACGGAATTTGAGGCCCTGACTGCAAAAATAGTGGATCTACAAGTTGGTTGTGTCTTACCGTTCTGGGTCCACAGCATCTGGAAGCCGGACCTGACCACCGAGTGATCCGTCCGGAACACCACCGTGAGGGAGGAGCCCGTCGTGGTGCTCGCTGGAGGGGGCGTGTTCCCACAGAACACGCCAATCAACGGGGCTTGCGTGTTAGGCCCGTTGTAGAGCTGCATGGGGAAGAGATGCCAGACAGTATAGCATAGAGAAATTAGGTATACATGTATACACATGTTGGGTGGGAACCCCTTTTGGTGTTAGCGTCATGTTATGCTTTAGCTATTGAAAGTAGGTCTGCTATTTATTTTAAATCGAAGAACCACTGACACAGAAACATAGCTTTTTCAGAAAACTGTCAAGATGTAGAAGACATTTTTAGAATCTGATCTCAGGTCAGAATGGGTTAAAGTCCGACAAGGTAATCAAAAAGTTAAATATTGTTGCTCATGGTCTTATGTCTGAATCTATACAATCCGTAAGTTTTATGTCATCTCCGTACAGATGCATTGGTGGGAAATCATGTTTTTTCCTCCCGGTCATTCAAGAGGGAATCCATGCTTATCCAAGGGAAATGTGCTTCATATGTGCTTCAGACAGTTGCCAATAGGTGTCCTATAGCTAGTATACCCGTTTTAAATGATTAGATCCGTCCAGAATTATCATTAATAAGATCATAACTAATCTTCAAAAATAGAGGAAATTGCCGCAAGTCTGCAAGTTCACACAAGGCAGACACAAATGATAGCTTTACAAAGGCACATTGTGTGAGACTAAGCTTTAATTGGCCTGGTTACTTTGGAAACCTGATCTGATAAGAGTATGACCTGACACACTGACAATGACAAGAGACAGATGTTCTGCTTTTAAGAAGACATGCACACACACACACACACACACATGCACGCACATACAAATTAGCACGTTGCATGCAGCATGACGTATGCAGACTACCGGTATACAGTATGTGTATTACGAAAACACACACAGGCACAATATACACATACTGCATGTACTGTATAATTATGCACGCGCACGCACGCACGCACGCACGCACGCACGCACGCACACACGCACACACACACACACACACACACACACACACACACACACACACACACACACACACACGTTTAGTTGTATTTTCTTGCACAGTGTCTCTCTCTTGCAATCCTATGGAATGTATGACATCAGCCTAGCTAAACACTGCCAAAGAAATCACACTCGCACGCACGTGCGCACACGCACACTCACACACAGTGTGTGCACTGCCCGCTTGTCTGTTATTCATTGTGAGGATGATGTCATGGTGTGTGTGTGAGTGTAGCCATGGTGACAGAGGGGCCGGTAGGAAAGAAGTCCGATGCAGTCATCTTTCCTTTTCACTTTTCCTCTAAAAGTCCTTCTTTGTTTTTCCACCAGTGAGAGTCTGTTATGTAAGACACAGTAGAAGTAGACTATACTTCAAACAGGTTCCCATCAGAACAACCAGAGCCCCCACCAGACCAGAACACACTGAGCACACTGGAGCAACAACTGTGCTCCAGTACCATGTCGTTGCTATCGGAGGGAAACCTTGTATGTTCACAACATTCCCTTTTCCTATGACAGATCAACATATCTGTCATGGTTCTGAAACATTGTTTTAATTTTATTTCAAGGAACCCCATAACTCTGAGAGTGCGGTGTTGTGTATTGTATGCACAACACATAGACATATACATATCTTCGTTGTATACTCCCCCCAGAATACAAGCCTCCAAAAACATCAGTCATCAGCTATATAGCCTTTGCTTTGCTTATAGTCCGACGTCTCACTCTCACTAACTGGAAACCTACACAACACTTCCGACACGTCGTGAACTTGTGAGCTTGTAGATTGGCTATTTTAACTATTCAAAAATGTTTTTCTAAATAGTTTTTTTTTTTTAAAGGCAAAGAAGTTCAGGGATATGGGGTTTAGCATGGACGAAAATAGAGCCCCAAATCTCTTTACTCTTAAATAATGAGGCATGTAATATAATAGTATGGCCTATTTCGCTGAATGTCCTACCCATGAATAGACACCATGGTTTATGCAGTCAACATGTGTGTGCGTGCATGCGTGTGTGTACCTTGACGTAGTCGTAGTATTCACAAGCACTGCTGACCCGCTCCAGGTCGAAGGCGATGAAGGAGTAGTTGACGGTGTTGCCCATGTTGGCCTGTATGGTCCAGCTGCACAGCGCATAGTTGGGGTAGTTGTTGGGGTAGTTCAGAGACTCAATCGTACCCATGGGCTTCCCAGAGATCTGCACGCCATCGCAGTCTGCATGGAGAAGAGCACCAAAACACACTCTTAACCGATTCCATGCCACCATCGATCGACTCCAGCGCTCTGGAGCCAGAATACACGAAAAAGGCCGCCGAAGAAGGCCCCGTGAAACGGCTCCGTGAACCGGAAGTAGTAATCTGCCATTTTCACGCCACAATGGATCACCTTTGTTAGCGTCAGAAGCGCTAATATGCTAACGGGGACGTCACAATAAACTTTTATTGAGCTCCTAACATCGTCCCTCACCTCATATCAACTAAATTCCGAGAAAAACGCTGTTAAGATTAGATTTCGATGATGTCACACCATGGAAGCAAGCGTTGCCTAGCGATGGGAAGCTAAAATACGGTAAATATAATAATATATTAATTCCAAAAATACACAGTGAAAACATATTCTAATTTCTAACCACACCTGGGGTCTCAATAGCATACACACAGCAAACAGAAAAATTACAATAATCAAAAATACAAAAGATATTTAAATTGTTTCCACAAATCTTCAATATCTGCAGATCTACAAGCTACAAGATCACAACTCATCGTGGTACTACTTGTTGTGAGCTTGTAGATCTGCTATTGCCACAGTATAAAATATAGGTTTAAACTGAAGAAACATATTTTGATGCTACTGTAGGCCTATACAGTGTACAATTAACTAACTTTGTAGGGGACCCCCCGGAACTCCCTCAAGGACCACTGTTGGTCTCCCAAGCCCCACTTTGAGAACCACTTTTTACTTTACTTTATGTGTTTATTTCGACGGGACGGTTCATATTAATAGGGTTATTACGGATTTAGCAAAGATGCTAATCTTCATCCGCAGTCCCCACGCGCACAAAACATAAAAAAACTAAACAGGCAGGCAGTGAAGCACACTACATTACACACATTACACTACGAGACAAAGACTGTGAAGCACATTACAGTACGAGACAAAGCAGAAAAGCATACATACAAGAAATAAAGTGCAAGGTATAAAATGTTGTTTAGCAGCGTTCTTAAAGGGCAATACAGAATTGAAATTACTAGGCCCACATTAGTCAATGTCATGCGCACGCATGCGTGCACACGCATGCACGCACGCACGCACTCTCTTTCATTGTGGGATTACCTCCTTCATTTTCGGAACCCCATTAGTCTATTATCTCACCCCTGTTACCACAGTAACCCAACCAGCCAAAGGACACTTTACTGTCTTTGATGTAACCTTTTGTCTGGTGCGTGCGTGCGTGCGTGCATGCGTGCGTGCGTGCGTGCGTGCGTGCGTGCGTGCGTGCATGCGTGCGTGCGTGCGTGCGTGCGCTCACTGGTGCTATAGGAGGCCAGGAATCCTCCGGCACTGACACTGCTGTCGGTGCGGAGCTTCACATACAGCTCGTTGCTGGAGGCGTTGATGGGGGCGGGGATCTGGTTGCCACACAGCCTGGCCAGCAGTGGAGCATTGGTGCTGTCCCCGTCATACACCTACACACACATGCAGACACAGCATGTATTAAGATAGATAGCTAGATAGATAGCTAGATAGATAGATAGCTAGATAGATAGCTAGATAGATAGATAGATAGATAGATAGATAGATAGATAGATAGATAGATAGATAGATAGATAGATAGATAGATAGATAGATACCTTTATTATCACGTGGGGGAAAAATCAGTCGCCCAGAGGCATAGTAATGACAGGACATTTTTAAGTTAACAGTGCAATGCCAAACAATAAAGTGTCCATTGGTCAGTGCAAAAATACCCGGAGGAACCCCCCCTAGGAATGTCTCAAGAGGTCAGAGTCATGAAACAACTGTTTATTCCATATTAGGCTACGATTGTTCTAGCCAAACGGCCGCTGTGTGTCTCGCTGTAGCCTTTCAACGCAACAGGCACAAGGCTACAGCGAGACACATAGCGGCCGCTTGGCTAGGACAATTAACAGAATTGACAGTGATTCACAAATGTTTTTTATGCCCAGAATGTATGCATTTTGCCAGTAAACCCCATCTGAAACGATGTTGTGCCAGGGGGACCCCAACTGAAAAGACTTTGTGCCATGGAACCCCAACTGAAAAGATGTTGTGCCAAGGAGAGGATTTGTTTGTTCAAACTGATTCAAAATAGTCACACTTTTGCAGAATCTTTCAAAAATAGCAAATCTACAAGCTCTCAACTTGTCGCATCATGAGGCGTTGTAGATTGGCTATTTTTGCAATCATAATTTTTTTTGGAGACAAGGCATCATTTCAATTTCCCCCCAACATTTACTATTTCTTATAAAAATCAATTAGAAATATACTATAAACAGGAAGGAAGTTAGACCAGTGTCCGTGCCATCACAGACACTTAAACACATATCTTAAAACACATCTAACCCACAGGAAAAACCCCAGAAACATGTTTCTTGTCTCCCAAACATCATTAATTATCTTTCTGTATATATATATTACAATTTTGGTTGGCATATGCGGAAGTAGCTATACGTTCCTCCGGGTGCTTCAACAAGTCACAAGTGAGACTTCAAGGCAGCAACATCACTCTTCCATGGGCTATAGACCGTAAGGCTATGAAGCATTATAGAACTGGGCATAACGGGCAACGGATATGGGATCTCTTAAAGGCAATGGCACGTGGACCCTTGATTGGTTTCATTATTTTAACGCCCAAACCACACCTATGCATAATATAACGGGTAACGGAGGTGTTTTAGGGATTCAGACAGATAACCAAAATACCAACTTTAGTGGGGGAACACCCCTTCCCCACTGCTAAATCCCAAAACAGTGTATTTAGAAAGATCAAACAAAAATGGAGCCCTATATCCTCTATCCTATAACTCTATGTTTGGTTGCATGGCTATTCTGCCAGCGTCTTAAAGTGCTGTACTCACAGTCAGGTAGTCAAAGGCGCAGGTGGTGCTGGACTCCAGGTGGAACTGGCTGAAGGAGAGGACGGCCAGACTGCCCACGTTGGTCCTGAGGGTCCAGTAGCACTCTGCGTTGGCGTGGTACGCCAGGGGGTAGCCGGGAGAGGTGAAGGTCCCGGACGAGGTGCTGAGGGTACCTCCACAGCCTGGACATACATAGGCACGGTGACTAAAACTATGTTACAGAACTAACACTAACTGAAATGATAGACAAAATGTTAGTTTTCGTTGTTGTCAATTTATGTTTATGTTTATGTTAGCTCAATCTGCAAATATTCTTTTTTTAAATGCTATCTTTTCTTGAGTTTTTATTACACTATTCATACTCTGGCCCTTTTCAATCCTGCACCTGATTTAAGGCCTATTCATAGTCTGGATTTTCAGTGGTGAGGTGACCACCGCTCCGGTGGTGAGCTGACCACCGGAGCTGGTCAACCACGTTGAGCGGTGGTGAGTAAAAACAGAGAGGCGGTGGTTTGCTCTTCACCGCGGCTTGTGACGTCATGTTGTAGTTCGGTGGTCACCCCACCACCGTAAATCCAGACTATGTATGAGCCTTTATGATTCAGGTGCAGAATTGAAAAGGGGCGAAAAAAACTAACTTAAACTAATAAAAACGAAACAAAAACTAAGCGTATGATAAAAACTAGCAAACGCACTAGAAACAAACTGAATATACAAAACCATTATAACCTTTGTTGCACACACACACACACACACACACACCTGTCTCGGTGCCGTCCCAATGGGCGCTGAAGCCCCGGCGCGTGCCAGAAAGGTCCGCACGGAACCGGACCCAGAGGCGGTTGCTGTGCGACAGCACCACCGGGGGTGCCACAGTACAGTACTTGCCGATCAGAGGCGACGTTTCATATCCACCGTCCCTGTGAGGAATTAACCAGCGTTTAGAATACACCGTATATATAACAGTTTTCAGAAAAACCTACGTTTCTGTGTCAGTGGTGCTCAGAATTATCTGCATTTGGCTGCGGACCCCCATCTGAAAATATGTTGTATTGAAAAATCATCCAATTAACATGGGGGCACTCCGTGTCGCTATTCTGAAAGAATACAAGGGCACACAATGTGTTAAGATGACCAACGTTTCGCACAAAATGCCTTCTTCAGGGAATGACAGGGATGGTGGAACTGCTCACATTTTATAGAGATTGGGACATAAAGGTGCACTCATCAGGGAGTGTCCTCGATCTGGCCAACACCCAAAGTGGGCAATTGGTTGCTGGCAAATAATGTTATGAATTTATTTATACAGCAATATAGAAAAACACATCAGAATGCAACAGGTCGGTCAATATATATTTGCTAAATACATAATAATCTTATACTCATCAGACTTCCGCCTCACCTGATCTCCACGTAGTCATAGTTGCATGTGGAATGGGACTCCAGTTCAAAGTCGGTGAAGTTGAGCATGATCTGCTTGTTGACCTGCACGATGATCTTGAAGACACAGTCCCGGGTGTTGGGGTAGTAGCTGGGGTAGTTGGGTGAGCTGAACGAGCCCGTGGGGGACGTGAACGTCACGTTGCAGGCTGCCCGTGGGAGAGGAGGGGGAGGGGGGGGGGATTAAGTACTTAAAACTCTCTAGTCTTAGGTCACATTCTCACCTAATACTTCGGTAGACTCAGATCCGTATGGGCGGGGAAATGGAATTCTTGCATATTTAATTGGCTGGGGTTTGCCTTCACACTGTCATTCGCAGCAATTGGAAACGCAGCAGGGGAGACCTTTATCAATGTGTTCCGTTCATAAACTATAGCCTACACAGTGAAATCTATGGTGATAAAATGTGTCGTGCCGTCTGGGACCCCCCCCCCCCCCCTCTCTCTCTCTACGCACGCAGCCGCCACACACTGTTCTTTTGGGCATGGAGGCACAGCGCTGCATGAGCGCACTGATATAACTCCCCAGTCCCACACAGTGACAGCACTCCATGTTTACGGCACGCACAGACAGACAGAATATTATGTAGGCTATAATACACTGCAGTGTTTGTATGTGTTTTCTTAAGCAATTGATTAATGTACACGTCCTCATTTCGATCAGGGCTTCAGTCTCCTTATTCGACCACGTCTATCCACAGTAACGGGACATCTTTGCGCTGCGTAAAATATGCCTTCTCCGTCTCCAACTGTGTTCAGCTCCTCACCCGCCACATTATGTTTGCTTCATTTCCTTTATTTACTGCGGATTGCATTCACACCTGCACCGAATCGTAGTCAAGTGCGATTCGAAGCGAAGCGAAACCCACGTTTTTGGGCGGAGTAAAATGCGGTTATTTGCTGCGCATTAGGATTCGAATGAGCCTTCACACCTGCCAAACGAAGCGCACTTTCTGACAATGCGCAGCAGGATTCGTTTTAATCGCAGCAAAGCTCTCTGGTATGAATGCGACCTTAGTAAAGCTAGTTGCACTGTACTACTCTGTGTGTCGTTAACTTTTTCCCATCTACTGCACATAAAATCTCTTCGCCAAAACATTGTTGATTAACGAGCTCACGACGCTTTGCAACTAGGAGTGAGACGATTCGCTTACCTACCGATACCTATAGGTGCCGATTCAATCTATATTCTGATTCTTAATTAATAATCACGGTATAGTGCGATTCTGTGATTCAACGATTGTTGTTTACTGATTTAATATTACACACACACATAATACATACATACATACATACATACATACATACATACATACATACATACATACATACATACATACATATATATTCTTAATCAAAGAAGAAAAATAGATTCTGGACTTTAAAATATATTTAAAGAATTGTGCCATTAAAAATCACGATACTTTTTTTTTTGCCCACCCCTAGTTGCATCATGGCGGCGTGTTTTTAGCTTGTGTGTATTTTTTGTGAACATTCCCCCCGGAATAGGGATTGTGGGTTTCGTGGTTACATACTCGTGCACAGGGTTCAATTTGTGAAAATCTAAACAAAAAAAATACACATTTTCTTAGCAACTTATGGCCTATAAGTATAAAGTTTGTCGTATGACAAAATCTTTTTGTAATCAAATAATCCAGTGCAATGAAAAGTGGTACCGGTGGTGGCGTCAAAGGACACGTATGTGGCAGAGAATCCCTCAGTGGACACGCTGACGTCGGACACAAACAGCAGCGTCAGCATGTTGTCTGTGCTGGTGATGGATGGAGGGATTGTACGCCCGCAGTACCTGCACAGTGCGCACGCACACACACACACACACACACACACAGAGGTGAATCAAAATAAGATGTAATAATGTAAGGCCGAAGGATGGTGGATGCTAGCTCGAGATTCCTGAATTAAAATGTTATTATAAATGTGCATACAATTTCCATCTTTTTTTTACATAATTTCCTCTGATTAGTCCTAGTAGTACAAAGTAGTAGTAAGGTTGAAATCTCTTTTTTGCAAGTAGAAACATGTCCGGGTGTTGCAGGGTTAAACATGCAAAAAAAATGCTACCATCGAGACACATTATGGTATTTGGGACTTGTGACGTGACCTGAACTCAATGACTTGTCAGACTCTACTTCTAGCAAAGATAGTAAGAATGTAAGTGGAATGGACAGAGCTTGGTCTGAAGCTGAAGGGATGCTTGCTGTTTCAGATTCTGGACACCTCTTGGCCCTGTAGTGTTCTCTACCACACAGGTTTTCCAAATGGGTTGATTGATTGAATACCGACTGTAATAACAGTTAATAGTTAGTTTGCAAAGAGTACAGGATCCAGTTGCACCACGTCACACAAGCCCGTGGAAACAAGACCATTTAATATGAGATTAATTGCAAACAGACCACTAGGGGGCAAGCCCAACTCGTTTGCGATGGTTTTTGAAAACCTTATGCCCATACCTAACACCATGCCAAAAATCTAAAACTTGTCACCAAGTGCAAGATTTTAACGAATGGGCCCCCAGCTAGCTAAGGCTAAACCTATGGCTATTTGACTAAGGCTAAGCCAATGGCTTAAAATAAAAAAAAGCACCTTCCAATCTTGTTCCCAGTCTGCACGGTGCCGTTGTCGTAGACCTCCACGTAGTCAAAGTTGCAGTTGGTGTGGTACTCCAGGTTGAAGGTGTCGAAGGACAGCCGGATCAGGTTGCCCGGGGCCACGTTGACGTACCAGGTGCAGTTGGCACCGTGTGGGTAGCTGGTCGGGTGGCTGGGGCTGGTGATGGTGCCCGTCGGGTCCGTCAGGGTGTCGCCGCAACCTGACAAATGGACGACGGGAGACCGGGGAGACACAATCCAATTCAATTCCAATGGAGCTTTATTGGCAATGAGAAAACAGTAAGTTTACATTGCCAAAGCAAGTGTCCAAATATTATAATAAAAACAGTTGAAAATGGGGAAAGTATATACAGTTGGATGGGGTACAGCATTTTGTAAACAGAGCTGTCACATTGTGTCGTACACATGTTATACAGGGTATAAAGCTTTTTTGAAACAAATAGCTTTTTTTGCAGGCACTTTGGGACAGATAGCAGCATTTTTCTCAAGACTATTTAAATAACAGTAAAAAAACCTCAGATTTAAGATGTGTTTAAAGGCAGTATCTCTGTTCACATGTGCAGTAAGTCTAGCGGTCTACTTGGTACAGATAGTAGTCCTATCAGGGTGGTTGTATTCCATTGGCTAGCCTTCTTTTGTCGCAAGAGTTCAAAATCTTGCTGCTGTGTTTGCACATTGTTGTATTGTTGTATAATGTAAGACACAGACAAACAGGCACGACACTTTGGAAATGGTGGGATCATTGTGCACAATTGCGGATGGACTCGCTCTAGCGCCACGACAAAAAAGAAGAAAAACTAAAGGCAGAAACCTGAAAGAAATGTGATTTGACTTGATGTGACTGCAGTCTAAACAGGGCCTACCCTCAATGGCAGACGCGTAGGAGGCGGTGAAGCCGTGGTTGCTGACGGAGGAGTCGGAGTTGAAGCGGATGTACAAGGAGCGCTGGGTGGACTGCAGCATGGGAGGCGTCTGGATGCCGCAGAACGTCCCCAGCAGAGGAGAGCTGGACGACGCGCCGTCTCTCACCTGGAGAGGAACGGAAAGCAAACACCACAGCCGTATGCGTGGTGGTGTGTGTAGCAGTGTTGTTTTTGGCAGCAAATTTTGTCACTTAAAGGTTTTATGACATTCATTTTCATTTATTTTTCTTTTTCTTTTTTCTTTTAGGTTTTATGACCTCAATTACACCCAAAAAACCTGAACTTTGAACATTCAGTGGATTTTCTGTGGTCTGAAGTTTTCTTTGGGGTTTTTTGGGCCTTTTGAGCTACAATGAAAACAGGCAACACAGTGAAACAGTGACATCTGCTGGCAAATCCCATTGACATATATGGGATTTGCAGTAAGTGATGTCACTTACTGCCGGCAAATCAGAGCACCTGTTTGAGCCAGAAAACCCCAGATCACAGAAAATCTACTGAATGTTAAAAGTTCATGTTTTTTGGTTGCAATTGAGATTAGAAAACCTAAAAAAAACAAGAACAATTCCAAAACCTTTTTTTTAATGTCACAATCCCTTTAAATGGTTTCCACTTAGTTTTAGTCACATTTTAGTCACCTGGAATGTTTTAGTGTCAGTCTGGTAAATATCATAAGATTTTAGTCGACTAAATCTACAGGTGATTTAGTCGACTTAAATGTGTTTTGGTGGGCCTTGATGGCGTCGTAATGACTGTTTTTACATTTTCAGCATGCAACCAAGTGAAAAATTACTTATACTGGATATCTTGTCCACTAGTCCCTTCCTAAATATACTGACGAATCGTCAGTATATTTAGTCTTAGTTTTAGTCGTCATAGCTTAGTTTTCACGTAGTTTCCATTTAGTCAGTGGAAAAAGGTAGTCGACGAACATTTTTCGATGAAAACAACACTGGTGTGTAGAACCCGTGCAATAGAGCGCCAAGGTCCTGACGTCCCCTGCTGGTTCCAAGGGGTTCGCAGACGTTTTTCTCTATGTAGAATAACATTGGAGTTTCATCAAAATGAAACGAGGCATTTCGTTCACCACCACCCATTCCTCTTACCTCCACAAAGTCATAGCGACAGGTGCCTCCCTCCACGTCAAAGGTAAGGAAGCTGAGCGTGACCACATAGCCTGCGGGCTGGTTGATGACCCACTCACACTGCTTGTTGTGCGGGTAGGCGTCGGGGTGGTAGGGGGTGCGGATCTGACCCGTGCCTGAGAAGGTTCCTCCACAGCCTGAGGAAGAGGGATATCGACGGACAGAGGAGTTGTCAGACTCAGACCACTGCCCAGTGCTTCACAAACCTCTTCATGTCAAGGACCCTCAAGGTTAATATGAATTTGGCAGGGGACCACCATCTATAAAAGGCCTAGACAGTTTGTGCCAGGGACCCGTCCCCCCCTCCAAGATATGCATTGTTAAAATGTATACCCCACCAACCACCAATCGTTAAATCTAATGCACATGTGAGCTGCAGGCTTCCCACATAAAAAGTGTGCATCCTTAACATCCTTACAATAATATCTGGTTGCAAAAGGGGTGAAGTGGCCCTTTAATGTGAGCACAATATGCATGGTTCCATTATGACACTTTGAAGCTATAGCTGTATTTCCATAAACTGTCCCTTGGGCTGTCGCCGGTCTGACTAAAAGGCTTAAATGAATGGTTTCAGCTCTTTACTTAATCAGAATCGACGCAAACAGGGTATAAACATTAAAAGCAGATCCTGGATGAATTGAGAGAGGACACTGGGTGGGCGCTAATGGAGTCCGACAACCAACAGCTGCATGAAAACCTAACAAATTGTATACTGACCCCACTGAACAGGTCAAAGCCATATCACCCATTAGCTCAGAGCACAGCAGCAGTAGCCAATTTATCATGGCTGGTTTAGAAACACCAATTGAGGATCAGACACAGCCCTAACAACATACTGTACAGTTTAACGTTTGACAGACAGACAGACAGACAGACAGACAGACAGCAAACTCAGCCAATTTTCTTATACACAAGATGGTGGGGATCACGCACTCACGCACGCACGCACGCACAGTGAGAGAGACCAGAGGTCAGTATGATGAGGAGAATCCATTCATTCTAACTGCATTAAGCGGTCTAGCTGCAGGATAATATGATGAAGGTCACAGGGAATGGAATAAGGTCTCTCCCTCTCCCTCTCTCTCTCTCTCTCTCTCTCTCTCTCTCGCTCTCTCGCTCTCTCTCTCTCTCTCTCATAATATTAAGAACCTCAGCCCAGCATTCGTCTTTGTTCCAGATGGGCTCAACAACCCATAAACACAGCGGTACTCAAGAAATCTTCTACGAGTAGCAATCTAAATGTGCAACTACCTTCACTGCAAATAATCTGTTGCAAATAATATGTTGCTTATTAATGGAAAAAAAAGGAAATAAGAAGAAGCAAAAATAGCAGATCTGCATGCACAACTCATTGCCATGTTAGCAGGTTAATAGTCAATAAAGACTCAATACAGTACATTTCACGTCTTTTCCTTTTGCCTACAGCTCTGGAAATTCCTCTTACTGTGCTAAGGACTTAATCTAGTATACAATCACAGAAGACCTTTATCACATCACCACAATAATGTGGTGCAGTGGTTGGGTTAAAACATCTAGCTCCACCTCCTCCCCATCTTAGGAGACCTTCCCAGGCAGTAGCCTGTCTAGCTTACACTACTAGAATAAAGGTGCCCACTCCAACAACATGTCAGATGACATTTATACCGCACATTTCATATGACAAGCACAGAGTCAATGGCTGGGTTTCCCGAACGCATTTAGTGTAAGACTTGTATTGCCGCAAATGCTCAGATGCCCTCCACTATACCAGGCCTGAGGCCTGGTATAGTAGGCCTCAGGTCTCAGGTCTATTTACCTTTTTCATATGGCCCATAAGTCTTTGCGTTTGTGTGCATACGTTCCTCTTACTCTTGCTGTGTTGCCAGTTAACATTTTAATAAAAAAGGCACAAAATATGTTCAGATGGATATCTGTGGACAATTACATATTAATCTTAATTTCTTGATGTGAAGAAATGTGGAAGCAAGCCCAAATAAGCAACTACTGTACACTTTAGAATCAAGAAAAAAACTAAACATCAACCAGCAACTACCAATAATGTATTTGCAAGTGACTTTACAGGAAAAAACAAGTCAAAGGTTGCTTAATATAATAAGCAGATGATGGCAACGTGGCCTGAAAGGAAGCAAAGCACACGTCCTCAACATGGATACCATTCTGGCAACGTGGCCTGAAGGAAGCAAAGCACACGTCCTCAACATGGATACCATTCTGATATACTGTGTGAGTGACTGCGTGCATGTGTGCGTGCGTATCTCACCAACGGTGTACATGGCCCTGAAGCCGGCGCGGCTGACGGAGCCGTCGGACCTGAAGCGGATCCACAGGGCGTTGGACGTGGTCAGGATGGGGGCGGGCAAGGTGGTGCCACAGTACCGACCAATCAGAGGGTCAGTCTCTCTGCTGCCGTCACGCACCTACACCACCGAAGCAGGAGTACAGGAGGTGGTGCAGGTGGTACACATTGACAAAACAACTATTAGTACAGTACAGTACAGTACAGTACAGTACAGTACAGTACAGTACAGTACAGTACAGTACAGCACAGCACAGTACAGTACAGTACAGTACAGTACAGTACAGTACAGTACAGTACAGTACAGTACAGTACAGTACAGTGCAGTGCAGTGCAGTGCAGTACAGCATAATGCAGTGCAGTACAGCATATTGCAGTGAAGTACAGTACTGACCACTTAACACAGCAGCCGAAAGGCTGCCATGTTGAGTGGTCAGATACATTTTGAGGGCATGTTTATTTTAATGGTCAATCGATCAAATTTCTGGCTTGGATCAGTGGCACTAACACAATATAAACTACTTTTTCTTTACGTATTAGTCTTTTTTTTTAATATATATTAACCCTGCAAGACCCGGATATATTTCTACTTGTACTACTAGGACTTTGCAGAGGAAATTATGTAAAATAAAAATAAAAAACTTTTATGCAATATTATGCACATTTATAATAATACTTAAAATAATAAATTAATAATTTACATTTGGGGGATATCTTTCACAATAATAAATGTAGATGTTCTAGACATTGTAATGAACGCAGAAATATATATTACAAGCATTTTACTTTTTCCAGGGTTAAAGGAATAAAAATTGTAAAAAGAGTACAGAGATTTTGAAAATAATAATAATTAAAATATAAACGTAGCCCAAAAGCTACACTGGGGCTTGCAGGGTTAATGCTATTATATTATCATTCAAATCTTTAGTGTTTTGCCAACTATTTGGGGGCCCATTTACAGTATCCTCACAGTCCACAGGTTGAGAATCACTGAAGTGCAATAAATTGCATTGCAGTGCAGTGTCGGGAGCTCAGCACAATGCGCGCGGCGGGCCTTGGCACGTGTTCGTACCTCCACGTAGTCAAAGACGCAGCTGCCGTGCGTCTCCAGGGCCATGTGTGTGAAGTTGAGGGACACCACCTCGCCCGGCGGCAGGCGGACCAGGTAGATGCACTGGCGGTTGTGGGCGTAGTCGTTGGGCCAGTTGGGAGAGATGATGATGCCCTCGCTGTCCGTGTAGGTGCCTCCGCAGCCAGGGTCAGCTGACACGTACAGGCAGAACATGATATGGATTATATGCATGTCGCTGTGACAGGTGGAAAGGCCGTTCCTTGTAATGTTCAAAATGGTTACTATTCCAATGTACTAACTATTTAGACACAAGCACATGCCACCATTTATACTTTTCTTTTCTTTCTTTCTTAGCACTTCTATGTCTTACATGGAGAGGTGGTGTAGGACAGCTGATGTGGAATCTGCTATGTCTTACATGGAGAGGTGGTGTAGGTGATGTGGAATCTGCTATGTCTTACATGGAGAGGTGGTGTAGGTGATGTGGAATCGGCTATGTCTTACATGGAGAGGTGGTGTAGGTGATGTGAATTCTGCTATGTCTTACATGGAGAGGTGGTGTAGGACAGCTGATGTGGAATCTGCTATGTCTTACATGGAGAGGTGGTGTAGGTGATGTGGATTCTGCTATGTCTTACATGGAGAGGTGGTGTAGGTGATGTGGAATCTGCTATGTCTTACATGGAGAGGTGGTGTAGGTGATGTGGAATCGGCTATGTCTTACATGGAGAGGTGGTGTAGGTGATGTGAATTCTGCTATGTCTTACATGGAGAGGTGGTGTAGGTGATGTGGAATCTGCTATGTCTTACATGGAGAGGTGGTGTAGGTGATGTGGAATCGGCTATGTCTTACATGGAGAGGTGGTGTAGGTGATGTGGAATCTGCTATGTCTTACATGGAGAGGTGGTGTAGGTGATGTGAATTCTGCTATGTCTTACATGGAGAGGTGGTGTAGGTGATGTGGATTCTGCTATGTCTTACATGGAGAGGTGGTGTAGGACAGGTGATGTGGATTCTGCTATGTCTTACATGGAGAGGTGGTGTAGGTGATGTGGAATCTGCTATGTCTTACATGGAGAGGTGGTGTAGGTGATGTGGAATCTGCTATGTCTTACATGGAGAGGTGGTGTAGGTGATGTGGATTCTGCTATGTCTTACATGGAGAGGTGGTGTAGGTGATGTGGATTCTGCTATGTCTTACATGGAGAGGTGGTGTAGGTGATGTGGATTCTGCTATGTCTTACATGGAGAGGTGGTGTAGGTGATGTGGATTCTGCTATGTCTTACATGGAGAGGTGGTGTAGGTGATGTGGAATCTGCTATGTCTTACATGGAGAGGTGGTGTAGGACAGGTGATGTGGATTCTGCTATGTCTTACATGGAGAGGTGGTGTAGGTGATGTGGATTCTGCTATGTCTTACATGGAGAGGTGGTGTAGGTGATGTGGAATCTGCTATGTCTTACATGGAGAGGTGGTGTAGGTGATGTGGAATCTGCTATGTCTTACATGGAGAGGTGGTGTAGGTGATGTGGAATCCTCGGTCGCTGACGCTGAAGTCAGAGTGGAAGTGTATCCAGGCGGCAGGGCCGGTGGTCCGCAGAGGGGCAGGGGATGCGGTGCTGCAGTACTTCCCCAGAACGGGGTCTTCAGGGAGGAGTCCGTCACGGATCTACAAATACATGATAGGCACTTCAGGCTTCTTCAATTTAGGGTATAGCCAACGGGCTATAATGCACACAGAATAACTCTTCCTACATCTAGGCCACTTCCTTCACAGGTGTTCTAGGGTATGATTTTGGGCCCTAAAGATGAATACAAAATCAATATCAACATCTATCTTAATACTGTCCAATACTTAGATAGGGAGGGGGGTGAAATTATGACAGGCAGTTTCTGCTGTCAAAATATGACCCCCCCCCCAGTCAAAAAACACTAGGAAATGGGCGTACAATTGAGCCTCTCCAGACCGTAATCCGCCGGCAGCCAATATCCAATATCAAAATATGACCCCCCCCCCCCTCCCCAGAAAAAAACCCACTTTGCGTTTGAAATAGACATTCGTGCATTCTAAGGTGTGATTTGGGGCCCCAAGGATGAATTCAAAATGAATATCAACATCCTAATACTGTCCAATAAATAGTCTAGATAAGGAGGGGGTGAAATTATGACAGACAGTTACTTCCGTCAAAATATGAAAAAAAAAAAAAAAAAAAAATCACACCCGCATTAAGTGAGGAGCGCTCTTATCATCTTACAACATAATGTTTGTTTAAGCAACGGGTGCTAATGTTTGCTTTAGTCCACAAAACAAACATTAAATTTATCTTAAGGCTATAAAGCATTATGATTATTTATGGGCGCTTAATAAATAAATATAATTATACATGGTTATGAGAAGATTATAATGTCTTGTGTTCATAATGCGTTATAAACATGGGATGCATAGCATGTGTTACCGACGTTTTAAGCCCAAGGAGTGTTTTTCATTCAAAACTAATGCTAATGTCCTGTCAGAATCAGTTGAGAAACAAAATAATCAAATTCTGTCCAACCTCTGGCATTTAATTTCCCTCATCACTGATGTTGTAGCCTACTGAAGCCCTATTCATCATACCGGTAGTCCAGATTTAGGTGAAGAGATGACCACCGAAACAGTGGTTAGTAAATTCAGAGAGATGTGTTGTGTGTGCAGTGACCACCACGGCATGATGTCATGTTGTAGTTTTCGGTGGTCAACCTCTTCACCGACAATCTCACTATTCTCACTTGCCTGGCAGGTGGGGGCTGAGGACTCAGCTAAGTTCAAACTGAGCCTTTTGGTTACATTTGTAATGCATGTCTTTACTGTGTTAAGTATGGGATGTGCATCAGTGTTGATTTTGTCGACTAATACAAAAACGAAAAATGTTCGTCGACTACCTTTTTTCGCTGTCGAAAACTAAATGGAAACTAAATGAAAACTAAGCTATGATGACTAAAACTAAGATTTCTTTTTTTGACAATTTCGTCAACAAATACAAACTAGTTAGGAAGGGACTTGTGGACAGGAGATCCAGTATAAATAAAAGACAAGTCATTTTACACTTGGTTGCATGCTGAAAATAGCAGATCTACAAGCTCACAACGCGTCACGCTGCCACGCGTTGTGAGCTTGTAGAACATCAATTTTCAGCAATTGTGAAATCAGTCATTACGACGGCATCAAGGCCAGCCAAAATACATTTTAGTTGATTAAATAAACTGTAGATTTAGTCAACTAAAACTAGACTAAAACATTCCAGGTGACTAAAATGTGACTAAAACAAAAGTAAAACTATTCAAAAAACTATGACAAAAAACTCAAATCAAAATCTGCTGCCAAAAACAACACGCTTCTAATTGGCTGACCTCCAGGAAGTCGAAGGTGCAGTCGGGGTGGGTCTCCAGACTCAGGGTGCCGAAGGCGAAGGTGATGAGGAGGCCGGGGGGCGTGATCACCGTCCAATAGCAGTCCCGGCTGGGCGGGTAGTTGCCGGGGTAACCGGGGGAGTAGATGTTCCCGTACGTCTCCGTCAGCTCGCCTCCACACACTGGACGATGCAAAAAAAAAGATAATTTAGATTTTACATGAGCTCACAGTGCAAAGGTTTGATAGACACTTTTTCAAAATCTTTCAAAATTCTACAAAATCTTTCAATGGTACCATATCTGTTTTCAAACTGTCCGACACACGCACACACTCACGCAGGTGCACAGACACAGACACTCGCACACGCACACACACGAACAGTCGCACACACACGCACACACACACTGTAGACCTACCAGGGAGTTGAGACGTCCAACTGACGGTGAAGCCGCCGGCGCTGATGGAGCTGTCCGACCGGAACCAGAAGTACAATGAGTTGTGGGAGCTGAAGAGCTCCAGGGGGTTGTTGGTGCCACAGTACTTGCCCAGCTGGAAGGCGGACGCACTGTCGCCATCATGGATCTGCAGGAAGTCGAAGGCGCAGTTGACGCTGCTCTCCAAGTGGAAGAACGGAAAGGTGATGCGCACGATCTGCATGTGAGGAGAGGAGAGATGATGATGGTGATGATGAGGATAATTTTTTTTTGTATTATTACTATTTCCTAAGTCTTATTTCTCTAAAATGTATGTCACGCACACACACACACACACACACACACACACACACACACACAATTCAATTCAATTCAATTCAAAGGGCTTTATTGGCATGAGAAAACATACGTTTACATTGCCAAAGCAGAAAGAACAGTACAACAATACAGCAATACAATCAAAACAAAAACAAAAATTATGTACTTTGTCAGATTCTTCAATAGATCAACTTCTATGTACCACACACACACTTACCCTGTTAGCCTCCACGCGGATCACCCAAGCACAGCTGACCTGGTGGTCATAATCATCATGACCGGGGGTGTTGGGATAGCTGAAGGTACCAGCAGGACCTGTCAGGTAGCCGCCACACTCTGAAGCACGCACACACGCACGCATGCACACGCACGCACACACACACACACACACACACGCACACACACAGTTATAACACAATATTCACACAATGATACAATATGCGGTACTCAAACCTTAGTTGAGGACAGAAAAACTCCCTCCACAGCGTATAAAAGAAAGATCATCCATCGGTTTATGGAGTCCCGTTTTGATGCCTATAAGTTCTTCAAAATGACCGTTGCGATGTTGGATATATAGGACACCGTCTTTTAAAGTAAACACGTATGCTGGCACCTGGAACTGGGGTTTATGCTAACAGCTAGCGGTAGAGATAGAGTTAAAGACCTTTAAAGCCTTGGATAAAGCCAACTCGGATCATGACAAATCATCAGACAAATGTTGGGGCCGAACAAATAATTAGATAGAAGAAAAAAAAGGGCAGGGTACAACCTTTTATTTCTCTCTAATTATTTGTTCGGCCCAAAAATGTGTTTATTGTCATGATTTGTCACCATCTGCTGTAAAAAGTAAACACTCACTTGATTCACTGTCCACTGTCAGATTCAGTAGTACAAAAAACACTGACGGCTGTGTGGGGTGAGTTTAGTTGAATGATACATACGTTGCATGGCAACAGCAGTGGCTGCGCAGTGCGCATTGATAGATACGACGTCAAACCTGTGGGTTTTTTCCCAACCTGCACCACAGACCAATCAGAAGCCACGGGTCGATTTCTCCCATTTAATAATAATAATAATAATGAATTGCATTTTTATAGCGCTTTTCCAAGTGCTCAAAGCGCTTTACAATTCATACATTGGGAGGTGAAGTGGCGAACAGTTGACGCCAGCGTCCTCACTTCCCACATTCGCACACCAATGGTGGCAACTGGCAAGCTCACACCGACGGACTCATTGGAGGCAATGTAGGGTTCAGTGTCTTGCCCAAGGACACTTTGACATGTGGACAGGAGGAGCCGGGATTCAAACCACCGACCCAGGGATCATTGGACGACATGGTCTACCTCCTGAGCCACAGCGTTTTCATGGCCCTTGGAGATAAGAGACTACAGACTGAGTAGCAGAGTGACAAAACAATTCACTGAACGCAGCGAAGCAGGCTGGAGAGGCTAGTAAAATATGGCTAATAAGTTTAGGGATGAGGGGTAGACAGGGCCCCACGTCTCTGGTCCCTCTGTCCCCATATCTTCCTACCTTGCTGTGCGGTCTGGCAGAGAGGTCCGGTCCACAGCTCGGTGCAGGTGCAGGTGAAGCCGTTGAGGCCGTCGGCGCAGGTTCCTCCATTCTGACAGGGGTTGCTGGCACACTCGTTCACGTTCTGGTCACAGTTGGTGCCCTGCCAGCCCGGGTTGCAGTTACACATGTAGCCGGGGGATGCGGTGGTGGCCTGCGGGAATGGGATGCAATGAGGAGATGAGATCATGACTATGTATTATTTTGTTTTATATTATGTTAAAATTCTTCATCATTTTTTTGTTCTTCCCGTCACATGAAGTGTAGTCTCGCGTCGCCAGACAACTATTCCACAATCTTCGAATACTTCTGTATATAGTCTGGAACTACACCTCCGGAAATCCGAGTATGGATGCTGACATTCACAAAAATATATTTTAAAATATATTTTTATTGTATTTATTTTTTCTGCTAAGCAGCAAGGTATATTTATATTGGGATACATTTGCGCAACTGTAAAGACGAAACGGAAGTGGGGAGGAGGCTCCACTTCCGCTTTATATTTTACTCATGATAGAGCTTCCATTGCTGTATGAGGGAAGGATTCAGCAATTGCGAGAGGCAACAGTCTGCCAACGCGAGACTACACTGCAGTAATGTGAGATTGGAGGAGGTCCTCACCACACATTGTCCGTTAACACAAGGGTTGTTGGTCTGGCAGATGTTGCTGGTCTGGGTGCAGCCACTGGGACCGTATCCATTTCCTATGTAGCCTGGTGGACAGGTGCACACTGGGAGGGTGGAACCTGTAAGCACAAGGAATGAGAATGAAATATAAAGCACTGGCTCAGGTAAAACCACTGGGAACCATGCAGGGTAGGCAGATGATTCAACAACATCATTGTCTAAAATACTAATACATCCAGGCCTACATTTGCAAGTACCGTATCTATGTATCCCAGCTTGTGTGCGTGCGTGTACCTGGGTTAGCCGTGCAGGTAGCTAGTGGGTAGCAGCCTCCATTGTTGGTGGCACAGATGTTGGCTTGCGTGCACAATCTGCCATCACCTTCATAGCCTGGAGACAAAACATATTGACAAAGACTGAGTGAGTGAGTGAGTGAGTGAGTGAGTGAGTGAGTGAGTGAGTGAGTGAGTGAGTGAGTGAGTGAGTGAGTGAGTGAGTGAGTGAGTGGCAGGCAGGCAGGCAGGCAGGCAGGCAGGCAGGCAGGCAGGCAGGCAGGCAGGCAGGCAGGCAGGCAGGCAGGCAGGCAGGCAGGCAGGCAGGCAGGCAGGCAGGCAGGCAGGCAGGCAGGCAGGCAGGCAGGCAGGCAGGCAGGCAGGCAGGCAGGCAGGCAGGCAGGCAGGCAGGCAGGCAGGCAGGCAGGCAGGCAGGCAGGCAGGCAGGCAGGCAGGCAGGCAGGCAGGCAGGCAGGCAGGCAGGCAGGCAGGCAGGCAGGCAGGCAGGCAGGCAGGCAGGCAGGCAGGCAGGCAGGCAGGCAGGCAGGCAGGCAGGCAGGCAGGCAGGCAGGCAGGCAGGCAGGCAGGCAGGCAGGCAGGCAGGCAGGCAGGCAGGCAGGCAGGCAGGCAGGCAGGCAGGCAGGCAGGCAGGCAGGCAGGCAGGCAGGCAGGCAGGCAGGCAGGCAGGCAGGCAGGCAGGCAGGCAGGCAGGCAGGCAGGCAGGCAGGCAGGCAGGCAGGCAGGCAGGCAGGCAGGCAGGCAGGCAGGCAGGCAGGCAGGCAGGCAGGCAGGCAGGCAGGCAGGCAGGCAGGCAGGCAGGCAGGCAGGCAGGCAGGCAGGCAGGCAGGCAGGCAGGCAGGCAGGCAGGCAGGCAGGCAGGCAGGCAGGCAGGCAGGCAGGCAGGCAGGCAGGCAGGCAGGCAGGCAGGCAGGCAGGCAGGCAGGCAGGCAGGCAGGCAGGCAGGCAGGCAGGCAGGCAGGCAGGCAGGCAGGCAGGCAGGCAGGCAGGCAGGCAGGCAGGCAGGCAGGCAGGCAGGCAGGCAGGCAGGCAGGCAGGCAGGCAGGCAGGCAGGCAGGCAGGCAGGCAGGCAGGCAGGCAGGCAGGCAGGCAGGCAGGCAGGCAGGCAGGCAGGCAGGCAGGCAGGCAGGCAGGCAGGCAGGCAGGCAGGCAGGCAGGCAGGCAGGCAGGCAGGCAGGCAGGCAGGCAGGCAGGCAGGCAGGCAGGCAGGCAGGCAGGCAGGCAGGCAGGCAGGCAGGCAGGCAGGCAGGCAGGCAGGCAGGCAGGCAGGCAGGCAGGCAGGCAGGCAGGCAGGCAGGCAGGCAGGCAGGCAGGCAGGCAGGCAGGCAGGCAGGCAGGCAGGCAGGCAGGCAGGCAGGCAGGCAGGCAGGCAGGCAGGCAGGCAGGCAGGCAGGCAGGCAGGCAGGCAGGCAGGCAGGCAGGCAGGCAGGCAGGCAGGCAGGCAGGCAGGCAGGCAGGCAGGCAGGCAGGCAGGCAGGCAGGCAGGCAGGCAGGCAGGCAGGCAGGCAGGCAGGCAGGCAGGCAGGCAGGCAGGCAGGCAGGCAGGCAGGCAGGCAGGCAGGCAGGCAGGCAGGCAGGCAGGCAGGCAGGCAGGCAGGCAGGCAGGCAGGCAGGCAGGCAGGCAGGCAGGCAGGCAGGCAGGCAGGCAGGCAGGCAGGCAGGCAGGCAGGCAGGCAGGCAGGCAGGCAGGCAGGCAGGCAGGCAGGCAGGCAGGCAGGCAGGCAGGCAGGCAGGCAGGCAGGCAGGCAGGCAGGCAGGCAGGCAGGCAGGCAGGCAGGCAGGCAGGCAGGCAGGCAGGCAGGCAGGCAGGCAGGCAGGCAGGCAGGCAGGCAGGCAGGCAGGCAGGCAGGCAGGCAGGCAGGCAGGCAGGCAGGCAGGCAGGCAGGCAGGCAGGCAGGCAGGCAGGCAGGCAGGCAGGCAGGCAGGCAGGCAGGCAGGCAGGCAGGCAGGCAGGCAGGCAGGCAGGCAGGCAGGCAGGCAGGCAGGCAGGCAGGCAGGCAGGCAGGCAGGCAGGCAGGCAGGCAGGCAGGCAGGCAGACAGACAGACAGACAGACAGACAGACAGACAGACAGACAGACAGACAGACAGACAGACAGACAGACAGACAGACAGACAGACAGACAGACAGAACCATCCATATAAATGTGTTATAGTGGTGTGAACAGCCCTTTATGGCGGTCCCTGGCACAAAATCTGCTCAAACGAACAAACGAAATGAAAGTGTTTTGAGAGCCACTGGTTTATTTATTAGGACAATGGTATGCCACAGTGGCCCGGCTCCCCGGTATAGGTTTCCTTTGCAGGAGACATTACCCGGAGGGCACTGCCCGCAGTGGAAGGAACCCATGGTGTTCAGGCACTGCACCATGGGAGCGGTGGAGCAGCCGCCGTTACCGCTGGAACATTCGTCCATGTCCTGACAGCTGTAGCCGTTGCCTTGCCAGCCTGCATGAGGGGGAGAGGAGACGGACATTATTATTGTGGGACTACCTGGTCAAAGTATTATTGGCAGCTAGTGAGCAGTGGCTGAGCATTGTGGAGGAGATCTTTGTAATGGAGAAACTAACTCATACAGTGAGACTACAAGAGGAGTTATTCACTGCAAAATGGAAGAAATGGACTGAATATAGAAATCAACAGGACGACACAGATGATAACAATGATGGACATTCATGAATGGACTGGAATACGTTGCTTATTAATGATGTATATGAACCCTTACACTGTGACTGCACTTATATTTTTAAAAAGTAAAAAAAAAAAACGAAAATAGAGCCCTTAAAGCTCCTCACAAAATAAAAACGAATCTAGAAACCCTGCTTTTAAAAGAGAAAAACTACAATAACCCAGGTACATGCGTGAGTATTATGTCTTATCATACCTGCAGGGCAGGAGCCACAGAAGAACCCTGGCTGGGTGTTGTAGCAGGGTACCAGGGGGTTGGTGGGACAGGGCTTGGTGGGCAGGTTACACTCGTTGACATCTGCCAGACAGGCTGGGTTGCTGCCAGTGGCCTCCCAGCCGTCCTCACACACACACGTGAACTTGGGCTGGAGATTTAGAGAGAGAGAACGTGCAGTCTCATTTATCACATTATGGAAAGACAAGCACAGTCTGCAAAAGCAGACTCACTAGACTCACTCTCGGCTTTCCTATTGTCTATTTCTCCTATACCCGTCGCTCTCTCAGCTTTCTTACTGTCTGTATCTCCAACACTGTCCTAAAATATCTCTTCTTTTTATCCCTGACGGCCGCCAGGAGGTCGGAACGGCCGAAGGCGGAGGATTACTCACTCATGTGAGTCCGTCTGTCCGTCTGTCTGTAAAAGGTAGTTTGATTCCTTGGATAATTTACGACCATTTCTGCCATGAACAGATTAGCTTTTGAGTAGCACACTTGTCTAGTTTCCTCTCAGCTTCCAGCTTTCTGCATTCCATATTCTCTTTCTGAATAACAACCAAGGGGAGTGGATTGGTCACTCTCCCGCCATCTTTAAATGAAATCTCTTTCTGTAATGATGTTAATAGAGCTTATTTGATGTATGAAATTATGTCATTGGTCTTGGCACATCTAATATATTAGAAGTGGGATATCTCCCGGTCTGTTGCACTGTTCCTTAATCAAGCACAGTTTTCACAGGTCTGCTACTTTCACTAAAATTGCAAACCGGAATAGAATATGATGTGGTTAAAATGGCCATGGGCTTCACCAGCTTCACAAGTGTGGATTCATGAATTAATGATACATAGATCATTCTGAGGCACATAAAACCATATCACCATCAAAAAGTATTAAGGTCAGTGCTCTCAGCTGTGGACCTGTGGCTTCAGAGAAATGTCCTTTGAAACAGCGGCAATGTCAACTCGACTGTAAAGACATTTCGGTTGCTACGATAAGCATGGCAAAACAACATTTCCCTTCTGTGATAAATTTGTGTGTCAAACTTAAGAACCTACAGTGTATAAGTCAAAACTGTGCAAGTGAGAATGGTCACTTGATCCCCACGTTTCACCTGACTATAGTGTCAGAGTGACTTGAAATAAGGTGGCCTCAAGGGGCTGGTTAGTCTGTGAATCCGTAAAGCCTTATGCACAAGAACAAATTTAAGTCAAAGGTCACTATAAGGAACAAACAAACAAATGTTTTTTCTGCCTTAACTTTATCAAAAATATAGTTACATCAGACTTAAAAAAGGAAGGATTTCTATTATAAAGTTAAGGTTGAATGATGTGTTGAATGGATGTTTTGTGCAGGATACATGGAATAAAGCAAAACAAAATATCAGCACTGAAAATGTAATGATGATGTTTTAGGACGATCAGCTGAAGAAATCATGACATTTCTGAGAAAATTCATGTTTCTGGAAGATGCTTCTAAACTTGTATTCTATTTCTAGTTTGATCACTTCAAATACTCCTTCATCTTAAAATAATTAATGACCGAAAACAGCAGATCTACAAGCTCACAACACGTCGCACCACAGCGTGTTGTGAACTTGTAGATCTGCTATTTTCGGTGCACAGCATGCTTTTACAGAAGACACGCTGCTGGCTTCTATGGAATCCAAATGACTGAAATCATTCGTGGAGACGGAGAACTTTAACACATCGACGATATACTACTAGGATCATGTGAGGCGTCATACCTGTCCCACCACCACTCTGTCTGCATCGATACACATGCCATGAACACACAGGTTTGCTCCAGTCCTACAGTCATCATAACGGACTGTACACAGAGAGCCAGACCACTCTGGAGAACATGTACAACTGAGAGAGAGAGAGAGAGAGAGAGAGAGAGAGAGAGAGAAAGAGAGAGGCTGTTATCTGCTATTGTTGAAAAAAAAAAGAAATCTTGAAAGTGTTCATTTTGACTACTTTTGATTGATTGATTATTTATTAATTAATAATAATAATAATACATTTTATTCATAAGGTGCCTTTCAGGGCACTCAAGGTCGCCGTACACCAAGTTAAAAACAGTTGACAGCAAAAGCAGATAATAAAGTACAGTATAGCTTGCAGCAGAAAACACATAATTAATAGGCCTGCCTAAACAGGTGGGTTTTGAGGCTGGGAGGACTTTCAGTTTGACGGAGGAGGCAGACCTAAGAGACCGGGTGGGAATGTCGACGTGAACGTGAAGGTCAGACAGATAAGTATGGAGAAGGATCTTATAGTCAATGCGGAGGAGGAGACGTAGAGCTGGGTGTCGTCCGCCTAGCAGTGGAAATGGATATTTCCGTTATGTTTATGGAAAATCTGTCCAAGGGGGAGGAGGTAGATGATGAATAGGATGGGGCCAAGAACAGAGCCCTGGGGGACACCAGAGGAAATGGGGGACGGATGCACAGGGATGCCTGTGCAGTACAGGCGGGGGAATGGAAGCTGGAGGAGCTCCGTACTCATGTATTGGATCAGAGATGACGCTGGATATATTAATATGGACAGGATAGTCCACAGGAGCACAGAGCTCACAGCGAGTTTGTAGATCCTCATGATGCACGGGCAGATGTACGTTCACCGAACAGCAGTAGCAGTGGCCAGGTAACTCAGGTGAGTAGAACTAAGCTAAGCTTGAACGGTCTAGAACGCCATCCTGACAAACGGATCGTTTTGACAGTAAGCCCAGAGTAGAGACCACCAGTATCCCGTTCGCCACAGATATGTGATCTGCTGCAAGCTATGCAGAAAATCATTAAAACGTTAAAAACAACCGGAGAGCAGTGGCAGCTAGTCGCGCCAGCGTTCACTCAACCGGATGTTTGACAAGAAGCGTCATGTCGTGTCCTGCACACAAAGTGCCCGACCCTCATAGGTTTATAAGACACCATTTCACATTTCATTTACAGCATGTTTACATTATACTTATACATTAAATTGCAGCTCAGAGTTATACAGAGTGTTCTGTCTTCTCTCCCAAGCTTGACATTATGAACTCAGCCACAACCAAAACTACTTTAACAAAACATATCTCCATTTTTTCATAATCACCTAACTCAAGGAAATCCCCACAGAGACATACCAAGACATACCAAACAACATAACATAACAAATACTTCTCTTAAGTCGTCATATTTAGAGCAATACAAAAAGAAAGTGGATCTCATTTTCAATTTCACCAAGATCACAGAACTGATTTAGAAGGCATTTGTATAGAATCGGCCCCCAGGCCAAGATGGGAGGGTGTCTTTGCACTTACGTGAAGGAGCCGGCGGTGTTGACACATGTGGCTCCGTTCTGACAGCCCTGAGACGAGCCTGCAAACGTCTGACACTCATTGACATCTGTGACACAGGTTGAACCCTGTGGACGAACACACGCGCACACACGCACACACACACACACACACACACACACACACACACACACACACACACACACACACACACACACACACACACACACACACACACACACACACACACACACACACACACACACACACACACACACACACAATGTGCTATAGACCCCTGGGAGATGGAGTCTGTCCCCGTTACAATGGGCTATAGAGCCGTTCTACTCATACGGCGAGTTGGCGGTGGGCGGGATCGAACCTATGACCATGTGATGCAAAGGCGAGAGCTCTACCGACTGAGCTATCTGGACACAAAAGAGAGACATGCTCTGAAACACAGTCAGTAGGGTATCAGGTACAGTCGCCCATAATCCATCTCGCCCACGCATTTTTCCACCAACGTCATGCCGGCCGCTCGGTGTGGCGGTTCTTGTATCCTTTCTTTTGTTTTACAGAGAATAAGGTTAAGGTTCATTGTTACACATGTTCTCGTGGCCCAGAAAAGTATCAGCCCTGGCTCTGTGGTGGTGGCCCATGGTGGGATACTCACAGCCCAGTTGCTGAGACAAATGCAGTAGTAGCCGTTCAACAGGTTGATACAGGTCGCTCCATTCTGACAGGGGTTGCTGCTACATGACTGCCTCTGCACTGTCTGCAAGACACGAGAGGAGAGGAGAGGAGAGGAGAGGAGAGGAGAGGAGAGGAGAGGAGAGGAGAGGAGAGGAGAGGAGAGGAGAGGAGAGGAGAGGAGAGGAGAGGAGAGGAGAGGAAGACGCAATAGTCTATATCAATTCCACGCATACTGTGCTTGACATTATCATTATTAATCCCCCCCCCCCAAAGAAAAAGTATTCTTTGAATCATCATGAATAATTATGTAACAATGAGTAATTATTTTAACAAGACCTGATGGTAAACTTTTTACCGTTTCAAGTGTGGCCACTTTTGTTTCCAGTGTTGCCGTCTGAAAAATAAGGAGATGAAAGTATAGTTTCAGAGCAACTGACTACAGGAATCAATTGTCACGTCATAATATTCCCATGCGAGCTTCATCATTTTGTAGTACACGAGGAGAGAGAGAGAAGAGGAGAAAAGACAAGGCAGGATGACCACATTCACATGAACAGGATACATGAAAAGGACAATGACAGCCAATGCAACTAATTCAAGCTAAAACTATTCAGCGTAATTGTTGTTTTTACATGGGCTAAACCTATCCTAGAGAGTTCTGTGTAAACCTTGCCACTAAAGGTTTACACAGAACTCTCTAGGATAGGTTTTGAGTCCACAAGACAGAACTCATTCATGGGAGAAAAAGACAATACGTCCTGTTTTCATGAAAGGAGCACTCTTCAACCATTTTCACCCTCATCCTCATATAATTGGTCCTCACCAATGCTCGTTACAACTACAAGATCAACTCACTCTGGATCTCATTGGCGGGCAGTTCAGAAACGTACCTACCAATGACATCATCAATGGTGATTCCAAGCTAATAGAAACTACAGCTTTTCTCATCCGGGAATGTTAACGTGCTGAAATACAAGCCATTGTACCTGCATTCATTTAAAATAAATCTTGAAATCTTGATCAAAATATACCAAACTTGCCTAAAGATGATGCCAAATCAGCACAAACATATTGCGTAGGGCAACCAAATGGCCCCTGGGTTTAGTTTGGGTTTAGGCTGATTTAGTTTCATATTTCAGCTGGTTTAGTTGAGTTGTGTATTTCAACATGTATCTTACCCTGGTGTACAGCTGGTTTAGTTGAGTTGTGTATTTCAACATGTATCTTACCCTGGTGTCCAGCTGGTTCAGCTTGTTGGTGACCTCAGGAGGTACGACACCTCCGTGAGTCTTTATGTTATCGATGTCAGCCTTGTTGGTCTTGATCTGAAATCACGCAAACAACAAAACATAAATAATAAGTTGCACTTAGTTGATATACACAGTAATGCATCCACAGTAACGCTACCCTGACAAATGTAGTTCACCTTTGTCCAATTTGTACCAATTCTGCTAGCGCACTAATGTGGAAGAACACTAACACAGCAGTGTGTTCAACACATATTTTCAACATTATAGTCTAGCCAAAGACTATGAGACTATTTTGACATGCATAATATGCTAAATCCAAGGGTCTTTCTTTTTTCATGAAACTAATTAAAGACGTTGTCATGTGGATCAACTGCATGTTGATCTTTGGCTGAGACCAAAATGCTGTGTCTGCTCTCCGGAACGGTTAATCATTCATGTCTCATGTGAGGAGGGCACTAGTATACACACTCAACCCTGTAGATCATAACATAAATTACACTTATGCCGTTTACAGGGGAAGGTCTTGACAACCTTCCAGACAAACATCATCATTGAACCAACGTTCAGAATGAATTGAGCAATATGTCAAAGATGTTCCATAACTAACAAGTTTGCTTTGTTTTGTGAATACAGTAACTTAATCCATTCTGGTCGGGAACCCCTTTTGGTGTTAGCATTATGTTATGCTTTAGCTATTGAAAAATAGCAGATCTACAAGCTCATAGCGTGCCACCGAGTGGCGCACTACGAGCTTGTAGGTATTTTGTTGTAGGTAGCTATTTTTTTTTAAATCGAAGAACGGCTGACATAGAAACATAGCTTTTTCAAAAAACTGTCAGGATGTAGAAGACATTTTTAGAATCTGATCTCAGGTCAGAATGCATGAGCACATGTGTGTGTGTTTGAGGTGCATCTCACCTGATTCATGAGCTGCGTGAGGTCCTCTCCCGCCACTTTGACGCTCCCAGTCGCTGCAGGTTGGAAGCGGATCTCCTTATTGGCTCCGGTGGAGAACACCAGGTTACCGTTGTCTGATACCATAGTAGGTCTGTAAAGGTGTGTGTGTGGGGGGGTTGGGGGGGGGGGGTCAAAGATGCTAGGTTCATACCGGGTGTCCTATAGTTTTAATGTACATGTTCATATCTTGTTCACCTGGTATCCTATGGTTTCTATACATTATGTACAGATTATTATTTCAATAGTATTGTTTGACTGATGCTAGGTTTGCCATGGCTTATCTGGGATCCTAGTTTTTTGAGTCACTACTACACCGTCTCTCTGCAATCTATGTGATTAACTTGCTTATTGTATGTCGCCCTGGATGAGAGCGTCGGCTACATGCCTAAATTGAAAACAAATGCACTGTAATGCACTGGGACCCCCAGGGGTCCTTGGGGGGCATTTCCAAGGGGTCCCCAATGATTTATAGTCATGAACCGAAATGGTCCCTTGCGGCACTGGTTCTCAAAGTGGGTCCAATGAAGGCCCCGATCTTGTCTAATGGGGGTCCGTGGCCACATACAGTCCTCATGTCCTCAGACATGAAAAACATATGATGATATGCTCAATTATATCAAACTGAGAGTCCTTGAAATGACAAGTGTAGTAGAAAATGCAACTACTCATACTACATTGTTCCTATGAACACATCCCATCCCAAGGATGAAAGATTTGCGTCTCCAGTCTGCACACTGCACAGTACAGTATGTCAGGAATCAGGACATTATGAAACTTGGAAGCAATAGCAAACATGTATTGAGACATTATCATAACATTCCGACCTGGCCCTTTGGGCTTAAAAGTAACACATGACACTTTAATGTCGATTTCAGAACAGAACACAAGTATCCAATTTTTTATTATTTCCCCCCTCCAAAGCAGATATGTACCATTCATGTAACAGCCCCTTCACTTTAGATCCTAATCAATAGTGTTATCCCCGTCAGTGTCCTCTGCGTCAGTGGTTTGCAAAGTGTGGCTCGGGTAGCCCCAACAGTCCGTCAGGGGCAGGGGTCCCCAGCTAAATGTGTTAATATAGCATCAAAGTATATTTTTTACTGCTTTAAACCGGATACAGTATATTGGCTATTTAAGAATAGCTTGTATATCGGTTATTTGCTACAAAACAAAAATCGCAAAATGTCTTTTGAATCTTTTTTGGAAACATTTTAACAGCCGAAATCTTGTAAGGGGGTCACTGGCACGAGACCTTTCCAGAGGGGGTAACCGTTCCACTGCCAAATACATCATCATTTGGGCATCCTAGACATGAAAAAGGTTTGAGAACCACCAGCTTTCAGCTTTCCGTGAATTGCACCCAAAACACCTGAACTTTTAACATTCAGTAGATTTTCTGTGGTCTGGGGTTTTCTGGCTCAAACAAGTGCTCTGATTTGCCTGTGGACTGTGAGGTAAGAGTCCACAAATCCCATAATGGCATAAGAATGTGCCAGCAGATTTGTGCAGCAGAATTTGCCAGCAGATAAGGATTCTGCCTGTTTTCATTGCAGCTCAAAAGGCTTCAGAACACACAGATAAAACAAAATCCACTGAATGTTCAAAGTTCAGGTCGTGATCCAACTCACTGGTCATCGTGGATGTCCCTCTTGCTGCGCTGACCAGTCCTCTGTCCCGTCTTCCCCTGAAGTCCAACCAGGAGGAAGAGAAGGACGACGAAGAGCGGCCTAGAAAGCCGCGTTGTCCCGGCCATGTTGGTAGTCAATTCAATTCAAAGGGCTTTATTGGCATGAGAAAACATACGTTTACATTGCCAAAGCAGAAGCAGGAGACACTGACAGAGATGCTGCTCTCAGGACCGACCAAAGACACTGTACTGAGGAGCTCTGGCCTGACCGGACGCCACTAATGCCCCAAAACAGGGACCTTTGCACCCCCCACCCCCCCTTCCCTGACCTGCCCTGCACACGTACGTACCCACCATAAAGCTCACCTTAAAGACAGCAAAGTCGACGTGTTTGTGTTGGACGGATGTAATTCCATGGCCGTTAACATCGCTTTATTGGCCGATTTAAACAGGATCCATCACATGATTTGAGGAGATGAGTAACCAAAGTGTGCGTGTGTGTGTGCATGCGTGTGTGTGTTGGGGGGGGGGGGTATGTGAGGAATGTCTAAAGACGAAAATTAGAGTGAATGTGATTGCAATAAAACATGCAATCACAATTAAGAATTTCAGTTTCTAGGAGACATTAACCGTACAGGATATACAGTATTTTGTTGACCAGAGTCCCTCAGAGGTCTATGTTAGGCCCCCCTCCTGTTTTGCCTCGACACCAAAACTTTTCGCTGAGCATAGCTCCATCTATAAGCTCACAAGCTGTAGCTATTCTCCTAAAAGCATCATGTTGAACTTGCAATGCCTTGTGAGCTTATAGATCTGCCATTTGAACTGAATGTTCACTCCAAAAATGTGGTTAAAGGAGAATTCCAGCCTTATTTAACATATGGGTATTTTGTTACAGGCATCAGACTCCAAAACTGGACTATGCTCCTACATATTGTGAAGTGAGCCCAACAAGGGTTCAAAGGCAGCATTAGAACAGTGTTCAGAATACATATAAAACAATTTTATTTAGAGAAACGGCTAATAAAAATAAAAAAAGCATTAAATAGAATACATGTTTACCATTATAATTCCAGAAATGCCTTTTGTTCTCTTGGTTTTCTACCATCCAGTCTTTCGGAGTCGCGGTTCAGCCAAACAAGCTGTGCGTAGCAACCAAAAGTTCATAGTTCATTATTAACCACAATGCCACTTCCAACAGGAAGTACTACCTTGAATGACCGTCCGGATGGTCATCATAGGCGAAAAGTTCCAACCAGAAAATGTGTATATTTCTCTGTATTCAAGCGCAGTCTTTGTTGGTCTTCTACAGGCAAACAACCAATAAGCAGAACAGTGTTGTCTGTGTTAGGATACCATGAGCTGAATGAGCCTGGCCACCACAAGCACATTGAGACTGTTCCCCAGCACGCGATACTGCTGCTTGACCGACATCGTCTCTGGGAAGGCTGCAGGGAAGTGTTTAAAGACAACAGAAAGAAAGAAAGAAAGAAAGAAAGAAAGAAAGAACACAATGAGTACATTAAGAATATGATTTTCAGTTTTATAGATGAACCAGTAATACACTATTAGCATGACCACAAAGTATTCTTCACCCATGATTAAATCGCATTTACAATGGATCTTTGTAAAAAGAAGTGCATAACTGTCTTTTACAATGACATCTGTGTCTTGATTCTGTATATGTGACTATTATAAAAAAACTAAGTGGACAAAGTACACAACCCTATTACTTGTCAAAGTACAGATACTGTAGGCCTATCCGAAGCGCAGAGTGCAGACTCAGTTTTGTGTTTTTTATTGATGAAAAAAGTGCACTTCTGCAGTCAATGTAACAATTATTTGGGAAAGACTATTGTATTGCCCATCTTCTCAAATGAAACAGGTCTCTAGTGGTGACACTGTTCAATGTTCTGAACTAGAAACTTTGATCAAATCTTTGTTTTTCAATTTGATCGGATACTTTTGCAATTTGAGGTTTGTGCTGATTTCATAAATACTATAGGCTTACCATGCTACTCTCTCTCTCTCTTGCTCTGCAATCAGACAATGATTGTATAGGGTGTATAAATATGTATACTTTATAATGTATTGACAGTGACTGACAGGTAGTCTATTTCTCTCCAAAAAAAGACTGTACCCAAGAATGTGGCGTGGGTCAGGTTAGTTAGTTAGTAAATGTTAAGTTACAGAAGTCCTGTAGGAAGCCCATGATGGGTTAGTTAATGATGGTAAATGTTAACTAACGCACAGAAGTCCTGTAGGAAGCCCATGATGGGTTAGTTAATGATGGTAAATGTTAACTAACGTACAGAAGTCCTGTAGGAAGCCCATGATGGGTTAGTTAATGATGGTAAATGTTAACTAACGTACAGAAGTCCTGTAGGAAGCCCATGTTGGGTTAGTTAATGATGGTAAATGTTAACTAACGTACAGAAGTCCTGTAGGAAGCCCATGATGGGTTAGTTAATGATGGTAAATGTTAACTAACGTACAGAAGTCCTGTAGGAAGCCCATGATGGGTTAGTTAATGATGGTAAATGTTAACGTACAGAAGTCCTGTAGGAAGCCCATGATGGGTTAGTTAATGATGGTAAATGTTAACTAACGCACAGAAGTCCTGTAGGAAGCCCATGTTGGGTTAGTTAATGATGGTAAATGTTAACTAACGTACAGAAGTCCTGTAGGAAGCCCATGATGGGTTAGTTAATGATGGTAAATGTTAACTAACGTACAGAAGTCCTGTAGGAAGCCCATGATGGGTTAGTTAAAGGTATATTCAGTGATTTCACTCAAAAAACCTTAGGTTTCGTTTTTGGCTGTGGGACCCAGCCTTTCGTCCAATCAGGATAGAGAGTCAAAAACGAAACCTAAGGTTTTTTGACCCCCAGGGGTTAACTGGGGACAGGGAGGAACTCCTTATATGGCCAGCACACTCTATAGTAGGGAGGATTATCACAACAAAACAAAAAAATAAGTGATATTTGAATTAAGTGAAATCACTGAATATACCTTTAATGATGGTAAATGTTAACGTACAGAAGTCCTGTAGGAAGCCCATGTTGGGTTAGTTAATGATGGTAAATGTTAACTAACGTACAGAAGTCCTGTAGGAAGCCCATGTTGGGTTAGTTAATGATGGTAAATGTTAACTAACGTACAGAAGTCCTGTAGGAAGCCCATGATGGGTTAGTTAATGATGGTAAATGTTAACTAACGTACAGAAGTCCTGTAGGAAGCCCATGATGGGTTAGTTAATGATGGTAAATGTTAACTAACGTATAGAAGTCCTGTAGGAAGCCCATGATGGGTTAGTTAATGATGGTAAATGTTAACTAACGTACAGAAGTCCTGTAGGAAGCCCATGTTGGGTTAGTTAATGATGGTAAATGTTAACTAACGTACAGAAGTCCTGTAGGAAGCCTATGATGGGTTAGTTAATGATGGTAAATGTTAACTAACGTACAGAAGTCCTGTAGGAAGCCCATGTTGGGTTAGTTAATGATGGTAAATGTTAACTAACGTACAGAAGTCCTGTAGGAAGCCCATGATGGGTTAGTTAATGATGGTAAATGTTAACTAACGTACAGAAGTCCTGTAGGAAGCCCATGATGGGTTAGTTAATGATGGTAAACGTTAACGTACAGAAGTCCTGTAGGAAGCCCATGTTGGGTTAGTTAATGATGGTAAATGTTAACTAACGTACAGAAGTCCTGTAGGAAGCCCATGTTGGGTTAGTTAATGATGGTAAATGTTAACGTACAGAAGTCCTGTAGGAAGCCCATGATGGGTTAGTTAATGATGGTAAATGTTAACGTACAGAAGTCCTGTAGGAAGCCCATGATGGGTTAGTTAATGATGGTAAATGTTAACGTACAGAAGTCCTGTAGGAAGCCTATGATGGGTTCGTTAATGATGGTAAATGTTAACTAACGTACAGAAGTCCTGTAGGAAGCCCATGTTGGGTTAGTTAATGATGGTAAATGTTAACTAACGCACAGAAGTCCTGTAGGAAGCCCATGTTGGGTTAGTTAATGATGGTAAATGTTAACTAACGCACAGAAGTCCTGTGGGAAGCCCATGATGTTAGCGATCTCTCTGGGAGTGAAGTAACGCAGCTTCAGTCTGGACAGACGCTCCAGTTTGTCCTCTTCTGACACCTGATCCAAGCCCTTAAACACAGCCTCCATCTGCACAGACAGACAGACAAAAAATACTAAATAAACGTATCTTATATATTGGGTTTTTTTCAGCTTTGTACTTGCTTGATGGTCTGTATTGTTGATAATTGTTCAGACTTAACTGAACTGAACTGAGGTGCTGCATACAGAGCCAGTATAAGGCAAAGCAAGGCACATTTACTTGTACAATTCAATGTGATTTACATTCAACATTCAAAGAGCACTTCAAGCCATTTTCAACCTTATCTTGGTCTTCACTAAATGCTCAACATAATTTCTGTCTACTCACTACACTGTGTGCGTGTGCGTGCGTGCGTGCGTGCGTGCGTGTGTAAGATCATGATGTATGTGTGTAAGATCATGACGTACTGATGTACTGTACAAATCTTGAACATTGACATTGACATTTATCTAATGGACACACATTGCAAACAGTGTCACAAAATGCTTTTACAATGACATCTGTAGTCTGTCCACAGTCCACCAATGAAACACATCCTGTAGTGACTACAGGATGTGTTTCAGAAACCTGCCTACCAACAACATGACATCATCAATGGGGATTCCAAGCTAATGGAAACTACAGGCGACCCAGAAAACATGTTGTTCTAGGGACCCCCCCAGAAGCAAATATTTGAGTTAAATATTTCACCGTGAAGATTTTAGCCACATTTTCACCATTTTTCAAAAATAGCAGATCTACGAGCTTGTAGATCTGCTATTTTTCAACAGCTAAAGTGTAAAATAATGATTAAAGTGGTTAAAAGCTATAAGGTGACACAGACGCGGCCTCAGGTTTAAATGGGTTAAGGAAAGACAAGAATGAAGTCACTTCCTACCTCTGTTTCCATACCGGACTGCAGTACAGAACCGGTTCCCTCCACATAATGACCATAGCTGTTTGAGGGAGCACAGGAAAACACATACATGGAAAGCCAAAGCATTTGTGTCTTAATTATTCAGTGCATTCTCCGATGTTGGCGCCACACAATCATCTTGTTAAAGCAAACAACAGATGTATGTGGTTGAACGGTTCTCAAAGTGGGGTTGAAGGGGTTCCAGGGGGGTCCCCCCCAGCTAAATTATTGGTAACTCTGAGTGTGCAAATGGAACCAAATGGACCTTTACAGGTGACTCTGGTGACTCTGTGGCCAAATGCATACTAAACGTCCTTCAACCTTGAAATGAAGAAAGTTGGGGAATCACTACATTAAGCAACACCAACAGGTAAGATGGTGATTTTTATGCTTGTGTGTCGCTTTGGCAAAAACTACGTGCAAGCTCTGAGGGTACAAATATAAATGCCTTCTGGTGGTGGTCACACGTTTGACAACACAGACAGTGCCAGTGTGAGGATGTACCTGTTGACCAAAGCAAACCAAAAGCAAACCAAATTCGCTTCTACTTCCAGTAGAGCAAAAGCCTAACGTCAAATATATTACCTAAGAAAGAGGCAATTATTTTGAAAATAAAAAATCTACAAGCTCACAATGTGAGGCGTTGTGTTTGCAGATCTACTATCTTCACAATATTTATAGAAACGAGTCAACTAAATGCCTCAACTCTTACAATTAACAGTGCTTGTCAGGGTGGGGGGGGGGGGTTAATTAATTCATTTATTTTGGGGTATAACAGCCTGAAATCTTTGGGAACCCCTTGTCCTTGCTTTAGAGAAAGCTACGAGTTGTTCACTCTATGGAGACTATGGAAATGACTGAAAACAGCCACGGCGACTCAGAACTTGAATCCAATGCATGCGTACCCTTTGGTGAAGCAGACGGACCGCCGGCAGGTGGGCCTGACGATGTCCATCAGCAGAGCATAGCGCAGCAGGGTCTTGGGAGGCAGGAGGTACCGGTCCATCCCTGCTCCATCTCCCCCCTCGACCTCCTCCGGCCCCGGCAGGAACTCACAGATCTGCCGCAGCGACAGGTCGCCGTTCTGACTGGACTTCCTCTGGGCGTCGCGCGCCGTCTCCAGCTTGTACAGGACGTCCCCGGCTTCCTCCGCCTGCGGGCAGGTGCCCGGGCAGGAAGTGTGTGAGGAAGCGGGCATGGAGAGGTCTGAGGCTTTATTGTCAGCGGGTGGCGGGAAACCTTCTATGATCTGCTCAGAGGGACATATATATACAGAGAGAGAGAGTTACTGGTTGTCAACAAACATGTCACTGTGTGATCCTGAGGAGGATTAAACAAATGAATAATTGAAATGCTTCTGTACCGTGTTATGTTATGACTTTACAGCTGATTTTAATTGCACAGGGGCTTACCTTACCTGACAGGGGCCTAAGGGCTGCAAAATGTACTGTAGGCTATGTTAAGTTTATAAATAACTTTTCCTTAACCACAAACCATATTGTCCAAGTCACAATTTTACTGTAGCCAATCTACAGTATAAGCTCACAACGTGTCACGTGACAAGTTGTGAGCTTGTAGATCAGCTATTATGGGTATTAGAGATTTGGTGTAGAGGTAAAAAAATCACACCTGTGTGAAGTAAGTGGTGCAACTCTGTGTGGGGGTCCCCGAGGGGGGGAGTTCCAGACCTACAGGAACGCACCCAGGGTGCCGGCCCGATTCCGGCAAGCCGCCCCGCGTCCGAAACGGTAGAGAAATGACAGAGTTACCATGTGGGGGTCCCTCTACTGTACTCTCTACAGTACTGTACTGTACTGTCACTGTACTGGCACACCTAAAATCACCATATATACAGTTAATATGTGCGTGTGTGTGTTTGTGTGTGTGTTAGGTTGCACACAGGTGGTGAAAAACAACCATGCTGTTTTCGTGCTCACACATACCCAGGCAGCCAGGAATGGTTTGCACCACTTAAAAAGGAGCAGACAAAGTTTCCTGTCATCTCTTCTCTCTCAACTCGTTTCTATTTATACGATCTATACAACCAACCGGCTTTTATGGTGGTAGGCCAGACATTACCCACTAAAAGGCACACGATAGCCAGCTGCAAGTTTGCCACTCAGGCTAAGGGGTTCAAAATCCTCTGAACTATTTCGCCACAAAAGTGGATGGCGGAAACCAGACACTGAGCATCAAAAAATGATGAATTGGCTTTTTTAACATGTCCCAATGACAAAGGAAGCAGTCTCTCTCTCTCTCTTAACAGACAGCATAGATAACTTGCAGCCCAATCGCCAATCAGGCAGATGTATAATATTTTTGTATAGCCTAAAAGAATGTCAAAAGGCAAAATAAATACTATGCGTCTCATTTCATGTGCTTATTTCATATCTCCCAAGAATCACATTTTATCCGTGCAGAACTGGGTAAAGGTTCTGCCTAGAAGAATGGGAGATAGTCCCAAAATAAATATACGCCATATACAAATGTGACCCAAATCCTTTTGTTCACACTCTTCTAAAAAAAGGTCAGCTATTTGGGCCACATATTCTCAAAATGTGAACCCAGAATGGGAGCATGCACTCGCAGCCTTGTCTGCAACCAGGAAATGTTAATGGCATTGTATTTCTGTGTCACGGTGACACCGCTGGTTACTGTTGGGCCCACTTACCTCTGAATGTGTCTGGAAGGAGAAGCTGCCTGTTTTTCTGGCAATAAGGAAGTAACGCAGTCTTGAGTTTGGGATGCCAAGCTGTGTTCAGAAAAGACATGAGGAGATAAGAGGATTATCACAAATTGAGTCTCATTTGGAATATGATAATGACAAGATATATAGTGGAGTCTTATTTGGCACAACATGACAAGTATAATTAAGCCTTTTTGGCATAAATAATGCCAATGTGCATAGAGTTGAGGTCTTACACTTGTCGGTGACACCATGAACTCCTGAAAAGTGTATCCACAATTCTTCAGTGTTTCCACCAATGATTCCCTAAATAAACAACGGAAACAAGATGTCAAGGCCAATAGCATGTCTTCACAACGAACGTTGATCCAAATTGTGTTTGATCTTAGTGTGAATATATCTCCTAAGTGCTAGCCCCTCCTACATCCAGCTTTTGGTTACCGTCCACAAACTTCAACTTAAACAAACATTAAATTCCCATTGACAATGAATAGAGTTTTACGTGTATGAGCAAATAGGCAGTGTCTATTTTACGTCATGATGATGTACAATGATAAGAGCGCCCCTCACTTCACATTTGTATATACAGTAGATGGATGGATGAGCGCAATCAATTTTTTCATAATAGTCATAATACTTTCCATATTCATATATTTTCGAGCGCTTTCAGACAGTGGAAAAACGCGTCACATCGTGATGTTGCTGTCGGTTTATACGAATGATTCGTCGTAAAAAATTATAATATCGTCTGACCCCTACGCACATTAAGTAGCACTATGCACATTCAAAGGATCCTGTTACAAAAAGCAACATATTACAAAACCTCACAAACAGTTTCCAAAGGTTCATCTTGAGAGTAAGAAAGGTTAAATTGAGCCACACTTCCTCAAGAGTAAAACAATGACCATTATGATGAAAGGGGAGAATGTAGGTGGAAGGTTAAAGGGCCACCGCTATTTCTTTATGCAAAGCTTTGTGTGTATATTGAGGACTATTTGAGGATAACTTTTACACAGTTTCAGTTGTCATAGACTGCGTGTGGAAGTCTATGACACGCATAACACCTGAACAGCGATTTTGTCAATGTGAGACTGGTATACAAAACGAACAGCACATACTGGTGTGTCCTCTAACCTCACACAAGATATCGGAGTGAAATATGGACATGAGGGTATTGATTTGAGCTCACTCTTTGTGGGCACGAACAGATATACTGTGGAGCAAAAGAAAATTCCTGGGGTTCCTGGGAAAGGGATTTTGTGTTGTGTATTGTATATTTTAGTGTATTATATATTTTAATGTATTGTACCTTTTAAAGTTTTTGATTCATGGGTTTTTATTATTGTTTGGGCCCAATGTTTTATACATTTGTGTCAATAAAGAACTAAATAACAAACTAACTAACTACCAAATTTGAGATGATTTTGATTGGCTAGCTTTGTGTGTTTGTGTGTACCAAATTGGAGATGATTTGACTGGCTGAGCATGGAATGTGATGTATGATGATGTGGGACAAATGACAATAAGAGCGCCACTCACTTCAGAAAAGTGAAAGAAAAACACGGCGAAAAAGTTAAAATGCAGAAATCCAAATCACGGTGAATGAACGTGTCTTTCAAAAAAAGAACAAACAATGAAAGGCAAAAACTGAATAAACTTTTATTGAACATAGACCCTAGTCCTAATTTACAGTAGTAAGATTTAGTCATATAGCAGAAAAGAAAGCCTTCGGCCGCATCCTGTGTCACTCACGTCACATCCCACTGCATTATTCACAGTAAAACACCCAGAGCTCCTTTTGAGACGTCAAATTAACACTGAGGATTTTACTGTGTTGTTGGCTACGGCCTCCTGGTCTTTCTGACATGAAACTCTCCTCTTTTGAGACCAGAACTGTGGCTATTATGATCCGTTTGTTTTCTTGTCCACCTTCCACTCTGCGTGATAGTTGTCTCCAGTGACTGTTCATTTTATTGTCCTCCTTCCACTCTGTGTGATAGTTGTCTCTGGTGACTGTTCACTCTGTCTTTCAGTGTGTTCTTCTTGATGAGGATAAGCATGTGTCATTTGGCTCGTTTACGCTCTGCGTTCAGAGCTTAAACAAAAGGAGCTACGTCCGCTGCGTTCTGCTGCTGGCTGCTTTTCAGCTGCAGGACGATGGTGTAAGTGTCATAGGCGTACACGAGGCCGGCGATCAGACCAAACAGTGCGCCTGCGGTGCCGGCACTATCCACGGGATGAATGAACAACCTGATGAGAGAGATGATGAGGAAGAACGCGCTGTCAAGGACAGCACGGAAGAAATCAGTCCAAACCCATCTGAACTTCTTGTCCAGATCCATCATGAAGATTCCAAAAAAGAGAGCGGAAGAGATCATCGCACCAATTGGCAGGACGACCCAGCCAGCCCACGAGACGAGGTTGCAGATGAGAACGACCAGGGACAGGAGTACTTCTGCCGCGAGAGTAAGTCCTTTCTTAGTCTTCACGTAACTTATCAGTTTCCCCAGGAAGCTGGCCTCGGGCTCGGAGTTGGATGCAGTCATATCAGACATTCTGTTACTAAAATATGTGTCTTTAACAGATTGTACAGTAGCTATCTTCTCAGTGGCTGTAGCTCAGAGTGGCTTCTTCTTTCACTCTCTGTCTAATGCATCTACTTCCCTGTTCAGTAGACTACCATGCTCCACCTCTGTGTGTGCATGGCTAGAAACCACAAAGGTTTTCTGATAGTTAGAAAGAACTGACAGTTACGCATTGGGTTTCCCCTGGCAGTATCTGGAGGTGGCTCACCAACCTTAATCCGGTCGTCTTAACGCACCCCTCACCAACCGTATGTCTAACCAATGCTATGTCTAACCAAAGGATGCCTCCCAACATAATAACTAGGTCCGTCACAATTATTACATAATCTCCTAATTGCAATCATATACTTATTTACTAGCACCATGAAAAGAAAATCATTTATTTATTTATTAATACAAATAAAAATAAAAACATTATATATTGTTTTAAAGTTGTGGAAAAAAATGGAGGGGCCAGAAGTGATGGCGAAAATGACGTTGTACCACTTCAGGAAGTAGCCAGCGGAGGTATTGTGTAATAAGGCAGTGTCATGATTATTGAGAAGACATTGAGGGTGGTATTATAGAACCTTGGCAGAGTACTTAGCAGTTGTTGTGTAAAATGTGAAGACATTTGAACGTGCGTGTGCTGTGAGACATGAGGTCAAAGCTGTCTAGAACTCCATGGCCATCCTCTCGAAATAGTGTAGCTGGATGCAGTGATGTAAATAGGTTTTCAATGTAATGGGTCCCGGGACCCAGGGGTGGTCTTTTAGATGGGTCCCAGCCAGGGACATTTCATGAGTCCTACTTCAACGAGCTTAGAGTATAGCACTGAGTACAGTATTGCATCCCAGGACCCCCGAGGATGACACGATTGCTTCCTTTCTCAATTTAATCTGAGTCTAAGGCCCAAACCACACCACTGCAACTCCTTGCAACTCCTTGCAACAAAACAAACCACACCAATACAACTCCTTGCAACATGCGAGGATGGTTGCAAGTAGTCGCAAGGAGTTGCATGTTGCAAGGAGTTGCATGGCGACCCTCTGGTGTGGTTAGGGCTTAAGGATGCAGCATGCATGCAATTTGCATCACTGAAATCTAAAAGAAATCACACCTGTGTGAAGTGAGGGGCGCTCTTATCATCATAGATCCTCATACAAACTCATTCCGGCCAATCACAAGTTGCGTCCTCACTTTCGTCTTCAATGTTTGTGTCACGCAATGTTTGTGTCTACACGAACACTCAAAATTGTCCATTGTTAAAGGAGAATTCCATGCTAGAATGCTTTCTTACCTTTCTTTGTAGCCGTTACGTCCCCACCAAAGAGGTCCAGGTGTTTTCTTTGTGCAAAAGCTCTTTATTGGCTATTTCCCCTACCATAAGCGCTCAATGAATTGCATTGAATTGAATGGGGCTATGGGGTGTTGTGCTAATTCGCTTATTTCCATCTAAATAAGTAGTAAACTGTGCGGCTTGGGATATTATTTACATTATGAAGAGAGGATATATACAAAAAATATATAATTTTGAGCGATGGAAATAAGCGAATTAGCACAACACCCCATAGCTCCATTCAATTCCCATTCATTTCAATGCAATTCATTTAGGGCATATGGTAGGAGAAATAGCCAATAAGGAGCTTTTGTACAAAATAACACCTGGACCTCTTTGGTGGGGACGTAACAACTACAAATAAAGGTAAGAAAGCCTTCTAGTGTGGAATTCTCCTTTAATGGCATTTAATGTTAAACATTTGTGCAGGACAGAATCGGTCAAAACATTCGTGTAGGTCAGGACAACGTTTGTGTTTGCACACACACTAAAAGCTGGACATAGGAGGGGCTAGCGCCCTCTCAAAAATAAAGCATTTTAGAAAGAAACTTCAGATGTTCAAGGCCAAACATGCTCTGTGAGAGAAGGCAGAAAGCAACATTCTTTAGCTTACCAGCCTCGCAGGAGGTCAGGCTAATGCTTTTAGAAAGGCTAACAGGAGGGTTTCTTTAGCCAGAATCCCCAGGGAAGGTCAAAACACACACACAACCTGACCCACTTACCCACTGGCTGCCCGCCAAGTTGCCATGGGGACTACCCCCCCCCCTCCCTCTGGGCCCCACCGCTTGGACCCACCCTCGCTGACTCCACTAGTGACCACCGATATACTGTATATAGACACATTTTGTACCATATCCGTACCGGCACGCGGCACATTTTCACGATTAAAAATAAATAAATAGCAGATCTACAAGCTCGTAGTGCGGCACTCGGTGAATATATTGAATATATATTCTTTCAGAGCGGACGTTTTAAACTCAAATCTTTGCGTCCCTGGAACAGCATATTTTCAGATGGGGGTCGGCGGCCAATTACATATAGTTTTTTGGAGTCCTTGACATGAAAAACTTTGAGAACCACTGACATAGAAACTTTGTTTTAATATAAATATAAATAATCTAAGCATATGATATATAGCTTGTTGCTAGCAGAAAATAAAATATAAAGATATTTTAAAATAGAATGTTGTGAACGGAAATGGCAGCTTCCCTACTCGGATTTCAGGAAGTGTAGTTCCAGACTCTATCGAGCACTTGGAGATTGTGGAATAGTTTTCTGGCTATGCAAGACTAGTTCCTAAGTATCCTCAGTACAGGGACCCCTGAGGGTCCTCGGACCACAGATTGAGAACCCTCTAGTCTCCATGGTTACCTTGCCGAGGAGGTCTCAAATCCCTTGACGTTCTCCAGCAGGATGAATCGAGGGGGCGTGGCCAGCCTACAGGCGTGCAGAGGGGGGGGGGGGGGGGGGGGGGGGGGGGGGGTGGTGCAGTTGTTAAGAAATTGCAAAGGTGCTGCAACACTTCCGTCCAATGTGATCGTAATGTCCATGTCAAATGCATCAATCAATCAACCAATCAATGTTTCAATAGGAACTAATGAGCATGTCACAGTGAGGAGGGAGCACTTATTGATTGGAGGATCGGGTGGCTCAAGGAGAACCTGCCATCACCACATGGAACTATACGACAGACCAGCTGTGCAACGACCCCCTACCCGCCCCAGCCGACCCCCCCCCTCCACCGGTCCCATCTGTCAGCATAAATACAGTACCCAAGACTGCCATATCATCCTGCATGTTCTGTCAATTTCAGTACTGTACTATTTTGCACCCATGCAGCACACGTCTGAACCTTTAAAAGACTGTTTACTGAGTTGAGCGTGCCTTTCCTCTGAAGTGAATAGTAATGTACTATTACCATGGCATTTTGTAAATGGCAGGACTACACTCGACAGCCATTCTTAGTCAATTAATAGTCATAGGTATTTGTCGACTAACCGATTTGTTGATTTAATCAACAATTCCGTGAAATTAAAGTTGATTGGCTACTGGCTATATATACATTATAGACTGTCACTGTCACTGTATGTCCATTATCTAGTTTAGTTTTTCCCTACATTGTTCAAAAGATTCAGCGAGGAATACAGCTTTAAAAAAATACTAATTAACTAATAAGGTCTTCATTATTCTATATGTTAATTCTTTGTTTGCCAAATGCCTTGTACTGTACATGTGAACATACGCTGACTCTGACAAAGATGTCCTCATCTCAGCACTTGCACCCGGCATCTGAAAACCAGCAAGAGCCCATCACTGAACAATACCTTGTTCTGTGTGTAGGAAATGATGACTAGTGGCTACAGAAATACACTGGTGGCAACAAAGAGGGGAAGCTGTCCAAGTCTACTACGGAGGTGAGGTAGAAAACTGACTGTAAAATGACTGCGTCATGATCACATCTAGGAGGACAAAAGCCAGCTGTTCAGACAGACAGAAGGACAGAGTGTAGGACAGAGTGAGTAATGGTGGTTGATAAGATCTGTGTCTGACCTTGGAAGGAGACTTAGAATGTAAAGAAAGCTTTTGGTCCTCGGGTCGGCCGTGTCTCCCTGCAAACCAATTCTGTACAGAGACACGCAGGGTAGGTGAAAAAAGATGGAACACTTTAAATGAATAAAAACATGGGTAGTAACAGCATAAAGTGGGAGCAGTTTTGTGCTTTTGTAGACAGATAATTAACTATGATGGTATTATTTTGGGGGGGGGGTGGATTCTTCACTCCCTCTCTTTTTCTCTCATACATACAGAGATGTGAAAACCTACCTGGTGAAGGGTTGGCATGGTGGACTCATCAAAATCACGTCAAATGATAATTTGTTGAAGTTATCCAGTGTTATCCCCTGAAAGAACAAAGAAATCCAATACACAGTATTAGGCACAAATAGAGCGCCGAAGTCCTGATGTCACTCGCTAATCCCCTGGTTTCAAGGGGTTCGTGACTTCGCAGACGTTTTTTCTCCATGGAGAATAACATCTTAAAATCGTCTCATATAAGAATTGTGGTCCTAAAATAAACAAACTGTCTCTGCGATATTGTCGGGGAGGTGTCTCTGTATCGTTTACGACAGCCAGTCAGTCACATTTGATACAGTCTGTTTCTAGCGAAAATGTAACTAATTCAGCAGCAGTATAACATTAGGCTTTTCTCACAGTCAGATTCTTCATATCCACATGAGTGAAATGTCTGGGATGATTTGTTTATTTGTTCAAACACAGGCGATCTAAGAGCGTCCTATGGGGATTACAATGCAAATGAAAAAGTTTACGAACCCGTGGACTTAGCGCCCTCTACCTAGATTGACATCAGACTTCGGTGCTCTATGGGCCCTCATTTATCAACCGTGCGTACGCCAAAATATGGGTGCACGCCGAAATTACCGACATTTTCGGCATTTACCATTTCCGCCAAAGCTTGAAATTGAACTTGAGTAGGACAAAAAGTCACGTCTGGTCGGGAGCTGTCGTACGCTTTGTCCTCACCTGTATTTCTGTCGTAGAACAGCGGAGCAGCATTGTTTGACCAGCTGAGAGGCTGTCACAGGCATCTAAACATATGTTTTCACTTCTAAAATGTATAAAACTAATAATACATGTGAAAAATTTTTTTTTTGAAAAGGCATGTCATATGAAATTGGTAGGATATTTCCAAGTGTGCAAGCAATTAAAATCGCGCAATTAAAAACAATGTTGCAAGTCATATAAGCCATTTAAACAGTGTTTTGCATGAGCGCATACAGGTTTTCGTTTAATAATTTAGGCTACAATAGTAGCCTACAACTAACAACACACAGCAGGCGCGTAGCGTGGATAAAATGATTGACTGGGCAAATTAGCATGGGGGGGGGGGGGGGCAAGCATCCCCGGCCGTTAGGTGTGAAGTGTGGACGGTTTGGGGGACCATTTAAAACAAAGGCGGCTTGCATGCTGTGGTTTAATAACCAGAAAGGCAAGCGAGGTGAGAGGAGAAACAGACAGGGTAGGCCTTTCTTTAATTCATGCAGGTGTTCGTTCTTTATATATTTAAGATACAATAACACACCAGTTGGGCTTGCAAGTTGCGTGTGCGTGTGTGCGCCTGTGTGTGTATGAGAGGGGGGTGAGGCGGGCAGCAAGGGGAAACTTTATTTGCTTTTTCCATTGTGTTACCATGCGTTGTTTGGTCGTAATGCAGAACGTTCATGACGCAAAAACGAGGGCGAGGCTTGATTTCATAGAGCGTGCCAGATAGATTTCAGCCGTCACATTTATTAACGTCGGAACGAAATTAAGGAAGGATCAGCTGTTTGCGATCACTTTATAAATGCCGTGGCGACGTGGGTGTACTACGAAACCTGCACTCGAATCTGTGGCAGATTTTACACTCGATTGATAAATGAAGGCCTATATCTCCACGCCAACTCCAGAATAAATCAACAAGGCAACACTAGCATGTCAAGATGACAGAACACAACAGTGTTCCATAACAACATAAAAATGGGTCAGACTTATATAGGCTAAATCATTGCAACGTGAAACACATTTGATTTGCCCAGGGGTCAATACTTGGCCCCCTCTTTTTTCCCCCACCACAGGCTGGGAACCCATCTGCAAAATAAAGGGAAATCAGCGCCGTCTTTTATGTCTCGACAGACACTCTACACGAAATAATTCGCCAAAAATAGTAGATCAATACAGTATAAGCTCCGCTCACAAGACAAATTATGTTGTGAGCTTGTTAGATCTGCTCTGTCTGAGTTACAAAAGAGGTTGTGCTTCAACAGTGGGAGCATGCGAGTACTAAACCCAAAAACCCCAAATCTACTACATCAAAAATATGAAAAGGGGAGCACATCCCAAATGTCATGTCCACTGTCATTTCCACTTGTTTATTTGACACACCAAAACACACGCGTATATTATATATACACAGGAGAAAACAATGCTTCTCAATTATTCACTTGTAAATCGCTTATTGGTTCTAAATCTAAATGATCGGTTTCAATACATTTTTGGTAATTGCCCAGCCCTACCAGGAGACAGTCGAAGGGACTGCCTGTCAATGCTTGCTTCTGCTGAGCAAGCATTGGACCTTTACTCCTTAGTAAAACCTCTGCAGTTACACTTTTACCGTAAACACCTCATTAAAAAGCTGCAGTCACGGGACAGTGTCAGCACAGCAAAGCAAATAACTTAAAAGCTATAAAAGTATATATATATATATTTTTTTTTTCTCTTCTTTTCTCAAAGCTTGTGTTTATGTATCGTGGTAACACGGTAGACAGGTGACAGGATATTCATAGCAGTAAATCAGATGGGTTGTGTGTGTCATATACCGTACTGTATGTTTTCTCTTGTTTGCAGAGGCCATGGCCCATGGGGTCAGTCTAGGACACGGTTTCCCAAACAGTGGGTAGCGGACCGAATTTTGTGCGTTGCGAGTATATGCCTCTTCTTTTTTGTATTGCTATATTTATTTCAAAATAATGTCATGAATAAAATTAAACTAAAATAAATTCCACAAATGTAACTTTTAAGTGGACATAAGCTCACAATGCGCTGCCGATCTGCCATTTTCACTTGGGTCCATGGCAGTTCTCCTTTGGGTCACGGGCTAAAAAGGTTAGGGAACCATTGGTCTAGTAGCCTGGAACTCACCTATGCTTTCTATGGCATAGGCAGCTGGCAGGATCCACCAGCAGAAACTGTGCGCAGCTGCTGGACATGAGACTAATTAATTAGAGCGACAGAGAGAGAGAGGAGTGTGTGTGTGTACGGGTGTGCGTGTGCATCAATTTAACAAAGGTGCAGACGATCAGAAATCAGCAGAGTGATCGACGTTTGCGCTACTCTATGCCGAATTGAAGTGGACTAAGACCTAGGGCTGACCTCGATTAGTCGAATAATCGATCGGAACGGGTCTCAGTCGACTGACCACCTCATAGTCGACTAAAAATTTTATATAAAAATACAATATTTACAAAAATATACAAAAATATTGTATTATTCCACTAGGTCTGTGGGGGACATAAACACATTTGAACATTCTGACTGTTCAAATCTCCAATGTGCATCTGGAGTGTGTCTGCCTGTGTGGCAATGTGCCACTGCCTGTGACTTGAATCGCACAGTGTGCTGGCCTGATAGACTCCAGAATCTCAATCTCACCTGCTGTGCTCAATCTGGCTAATGACAAGCCTCTCAGTTGTTAAAAAGAAAGATTTGAACAGTCAGAATGTTCAAATGTGTTTATGTCCCCCACAGACCTAGTGGAATAATACAATATTTTTGTATATTTTTGTAAATATTGTATTTTTATATACAATTTTTTGGGGCAAAAAAAAAATTAGTCTATTAGTCGACTAACAGCTAATTTATTCATCTATCAGTCGACTATACACTCCTACTCTCCTACTCTACACTCTGGGTCAACCGCCCCACCCACTCTTGCCCCCATTCAGAGCCATTAAAAGGACAGTTACGAGTATTACGACATCTCTGTTCACTTCATGGGGCCAGTCCAACATGGCCGCTCCGTGCGGCTATCAGGGTCGGCTATAGGTAGCCGAATAGTTACTGGACCGTAAGTTGCCAGAATGCACCAGACTCAGCCAAGAGCCCTGCAGCTTTAATGATCTTAAATCCAGTTTTTTTGTAATAGCACAACATAATGGTCTTGCACCTTCCTACCTACATGACTGCCTGCCTAAATATGTCCCAAACCGCCCACTATGGTCTTCCACTGCTGGCCTGCTCGCTTTGCCTAAAAAAATACGGGGAAGCAGCATTTTGCTTCTACGGGCTGACGGCATGGAACAAACTCCCGCTGTACCTTCGACAGGCAGCCTCTGTAGATATTTTTAAAGCACAGCTCAAGACCCACTTCTACACCCTTGCTTTTAATTGAACTTTTATTTTTTGTTATTCATGTCCTCACTGTATTGCATTACTGCTTGTTTTGTAATGTTTATGCCTTGCTTTTATTTTATTTTTTTTCCATTGCTCTGTAAAGCACTTTGAGCTGCATTTCATGTCATGAAAGGTGCTATACAAATAAAGTTTTAGTATTATTATTATTATAAACATTTAGTTGTCACTGTACAATAGCCTACTTTAAACAGTTGCCCTGTTGCACACATGCCTAAAATTGCTGATATGTGAGCCGCTCTCATTGAAAACAATGTAATTAAAACTCCAGCTTGTCACTCTCGAGCGCCGTTTTCTTCCCCCTCAATGACGCCCCTCTCCTCTATACACCACTCTGGCCCCACCCTCCCTTACCCCCATTCAATTCAACACGCACCTCTATGGTCTTGGGCCAGAGGGGTGTGCCCGGAAAGTTGTGCCTGTAGATCTCATTGGCTGTGGTGTTCACGTCCACGGCGGCCACGACCTGCGCTGCTACGCTGCTCTCTAGAGGGAGAGAGAGAGAGAGCTGTGTGACCTGGACTGTTCTGGCTCCGTCTTATGAGCAAATTTAAGACTTCCGCTCTGAGAGCTAGCAGATTTAAGACATCCGGTTGCCTTCAGAATAAAATAATATTTTAATTCGTTAATTAAATAACTATTACGTTACATTATTAGTGTAAAAGTGTGTTCTTTTCGTTAAGAATCACCCAACAAGGATTGTAGTTTAGCCCAGCCGGGCAATAGTTTATTATAAAGTCCCGTGCTAAGAGTAGTAATAAACAACCTGTCAGCTCAGTCTAGTGCAACCAACAACAGGTACCGTGCGAGAGGTGCAACCAACAACAGGCACCGTGCGTACCGTGCGTCACGCACTTGTATAAGCAAGGTTCCTATCCAAACAATAAAGGTTCCTATTTCATCAAGCAATAATACACCTATTATAACAATTAGTATTATTATTACATTACAGTTATTGTAAAGACACACATTATGTTTCTGTGTAAAAATAAGTAATTAAATTACTAATAAGTAATTAAATAATAATAAAAGTTATCTAAATGGATAAATGCTATTCACTGGAGTGCATGGACTTTATAAAGTGGACACTGGACAAAAGAGGCCTCCGCGAGGCAACTATCTGGACATACCCACGCGTTCGGGGAGATGTCCTCTACCACACTCCACTCTCCGCTAAGCGGGAGAGGTGTAAAATTCACAGCAGCAGACCGTCTACTGTGGTCAATGCTGAAAAAAGTACCGTTTCCGGACCCAGAATGGACACTGGACAAAGACGGCTCCGCGAGGCAACTATCTGGACATACCCACACGTTCGGGGAGATGTCCTCTACCACACTCCACTCTCCGCTAAGCGGGAGAGGTGTAAAATTCACAGCAGCAGACCGTCTACTGTGGTCAATGCTGAAAAAAGTACCGTTTCCGGACCCAGAATGGACACTGGACAAAGAGGCCTCCGCGAGGCAACTATCTGGACATACCCACACGTTCGGGGAGATGTCCTCTACCACACTCCACTCTCCGCTAAGCGGGAGAGGTGTAAAATTCACAGCAGCAGACCGTCTACTGTGGTCAATGCTGAAAAAAGTACCGTTTCCGGACCCAGAATGGACACTGGACAAAGAGGCCTCCGCGAGGCAACTATCTGGACATACCCACACGTTCGGGGAGATGTCCTCTACCACACTCCACTCTCCGCTAAGCGGGAGAGGTGTAAAATTCACAGCAGCAGACCGTCTACTGTGGTCAATGCTGAAAAAAGTACCGTTTCCGGACCCAGAATGGACACTGGACAAAGAGGCCTCCGCGAGGCAACTATCTGGACATACCCACACGTTCGGGGAGATGTCCTCTACCACACTCCACTCTCCGCTAAGCGGGAGAGCTGGTTTTGCTTTAAAAGTACATCTAACTTTTGATCAATTTATGTGTGTGTGTGTGTGTGTGTGTGTGTGTGTGTGTGTGTGTGTGTGTGTGTGTGTGTACAATGTTTGCACTTTATGTTTGCAGTGATGCTTTGCACTATAGGCTACCTTTTTATACATTTGAGTGATGTGTGCACTTAGGTACATTGCATGTTGTACCATATATACATTTGAGTGATGTTTGCATTGAGGTACATTGCATGTTGTACCTAAGCTTTTGAGTAACGTTTGCACTTAATTGGTACATTGCACGTCTTACCTTTTTATACATTTGAGTAATGTATGCACTTATAGGTACGTTGCACTTATAGTACCATTTTGTACTTTTGAGTGATGTTTGCACTGATTGACTTTGTAGTTTTTTTATGTTTTGCATGTGTTTGAATAATGTTTGCTGTATTAACACAGATGCGCACACACATGCAGTAAATTGATCAAATCTGTAACTACTAACTATTAAAGTAGCTTCTCAGTCCACATTAAGACAAATTGTGATGTTTAAAAACAAATATTGTAGGGATTTGGAAACTTTTAAATGAGCATTTTATTTCTGATTGTGATGATCATTATTGATATGATTTCTTCTTCTTCTGTGTAACAGTGAATGAGAAATGATTAATGATTAATTAAAATTAAAAAAAAAATCTAACTTTCAAAGCCTTGTCTGTATTCTTTTATTCTTTCATAAATGTAATGCTATGGAGAGGGCCACTATATATATAACGATCGTTGTCAACTCATCTATACCTGGGCACCGCCCAGCCAGAAAGAGGGTTTGGAGGAATGTATAAACACAGCACTGTAAAAATAAACTATTACTGTTAATGGCCCATCTACATAGTGAATGACATTACCATTGTCATTGATGCAGACATTAGTGTTCAAACACCAGTAATTACCAAAATAATTAGTATTACTTTGCAATGCATGTTATAGGCCAGTGATTTCATGTCAATGCCTCAAGGCACAGCACTTTTTTGAGCATTGACCACAGTAGAAGGGCTGCTGCTGTGAATTTTACACCTCTCCCGCTTAGCGGAGAGTGGGGTGTGGTAGAGGACATCTCCCCGAACACGTGGGTATGTCCAGATAGTTGCCTCGCGGAGCCGTCTTTTGTCCAGTGTCCATTCTGGGTCCGGAAACGGTACTTTTTGTCAGCCTTGACCACAGTAGAAGGGCTGCTGCTGTGAATTTTACACCTCTCCCGCTTAGCGGAGAGTGGGGTGTGGTAGAGGACATCTCCCCGAACACGTGGGTATGTCCAGATAGTTGCCTCGCGGAGCCGTCTTTTGTCCAGTGTCCATTCTGGGTCCGGAAACGGTACTTTTTGTCAGCCTTGACCACAGTAGAAGGGCTGCTGCTGTGAATTTTACACCTCTCCCGCTTAGCGGAGAGTGGGGTGTGGTAGAGGACATCTCCCCGAACGTGTGGGTATGTCCAGATAGTTGCCTCGCGGAGGCCTCTTTGTCCAGTGTCCATTCTGGGTCCGGAAACGGTACTTTTTGTCAGCCTTGACCACAGTAGAAGGGCTGCTGCTGTGAATTTTACACCTCTCCCGCTTAGCGGAGAGTGGGGTGTGGTAGAGGACATCTCCCCGAACACGTGGGTATGCCCAGATAGTTGCCTCGCGGAGCCGTCTTTTGTCCAGTGTCCATTCTGGGTCCGGAAAACGGTACTTTTTGTCAGCCTTGACCCCAGTAGAAGGTCTGCTGCTGTGAATTTTACACCTCTCCCGCTTAGCGGAGAGTGGGGTGTGGTACAGGACATCTCCCCGAACGCGTGGGTATGTCCAGATAGTTGCCTCGCGGAGCCGTCTTTTGTCCAGTGTCCACTTTATAAAGTCCATGCACTCCAGTGAATAGCATTTATCCATTTAGATAACTTTATTATTATTATTATAATGATTTAATTACTTATTTTTACACAGAAACATAATGTGTGTCTTATAGCATCATATAGCATCATTTAAATGCTTAATTTGTAGTTTTAATGTGCAAATTAAACTTTTTTTCAATACTCTAGAGGGTACTCTTATTTTGAAGAGATCGTCCACCGGAAGCCTTAAATCTGTTCATTAGATCTGTTCACTAGACGCTGCCGACTGTTCTGACTAATGATGCAAACACAGTTAACCCATTTAGGACTGAGACCAGATTCTACAAACGTCTTGAATCATGACAGTTTTCTGAAAAACCCATGTTTCTGTATCAGTGGTTCTCAAACTATTTCATGTCAAGGACGCCAAAATGATGTGTGAAATTGGCTGCCGACCCCTATCTGAAAATTCCAGAAGCCCCAGAAGAAAAATGTTTAGTTAAAAACTTTGTGCCACATTTTCACACATTTTCAAAAATAGCTGATCTACAAGCTCAAATAATAATACCCACATTTTTCACTGATTTTGCCCTCCCTATGATAGCCCAATACACTTCAATATACTGACTGTCATGATAATCATCATGGCAGTCATGTTCCAGGGCTAAGTGTAGTCTAGCATGAGATATGAGAACATATCTGATTCTGAGAGAGCTGTCTGGGTGTCATTCTTGGCACAGACTAATTTTGACTATATTTGGCAAAAAGAAAAAGAATATATAGGAAAGGAAAGTTAGCTCTGCAGCTAAATGAGAACGGGGGAATTAATTTGCCTGTAAGCAGAAAACCGATTTAACTTTAATAGCCGCAATTTGCAACTCTAGATTCATCCCATTATTTAAAAAATCTAGAGGCTAGAGCGTCATGTGAACCATGCATGCTGCTAACAGATCTGTAACTTTCAGAGTTATGGCCGGGGGTCATTGAAATGAAAAGGTCTGAGAAAGAACCACTGATGTATAACATCAGGTCCAACTCTTTAGTTTACTGTGTCGTCTGTAGCCCTGAGAAACATGGAAGTACGATCGTCATGTGAACCTAGCACTGGACCAGGGCTAAGTGTGAACTAGCCCTCCAAGCAGAACCCAATGGTACTGAAGTTTCTGACATTTTGTAAACTCATCAAAATTTCAGAAAAGCTTTATGTAGGGTCCCGAAAGGGGCTAAGTGTGAACCATGTCTGGCTGAAAACCTCAGGCTCCAAGTAAATGATATATGCATATGAAGTGATAATATAAATGTACATACCTTTTAAAGCATAATGCATCCCCCCAATGCCACTGTACAGCTCTAAAACCCTCAGACCGTCCATTGCTGTTGACATAAATAAAAATAAAACAATCTGACAGGCAAACGTAAATACAATACACGTGTTTCCAGACGTGCGCCGCTCCGACCAGAAACATACCTCCGTGGAATGGTTCCGGAGAACTTTGGTTCCGCAATCATCACAATAACAAAGGTATGGTAGAGTAGATTATGTTTTGGTTAAAACAAAACATTTTGTTTAAAATGATGACGCATTATATTCGGATTTCCAGTTAGTTTGGCATCAACGGACCTGAGAGGGAGTGGGAGAGAATCATTTTGAGTTACATTTACTTTACTTTCAATTCCACTATATGCTCTCTCAGAGGCACATTCATTTGGCAGCTTTAGTTACTAGTATACTTTGCAGATTTGAATTATTAATAATGAAATTAATAAAATAAATAATAATAAATAATAATAATAATTAATACAGATTCGAATGGCCGGAGAATAAAATAGAGCTTTTGTCGTTATCAATGGACCAATACTAGAAATAAAGTGAAATATTTAATTTTGATGAGGATCATCTGCTTTTATACTATGACATATAGGTAAGATTTTGAATGCAGCACCTTTGTAACAATAGGTTTAGGCCTACACAGTGGTATTGCTATTTTTACTTTAGCTCACAACCACTGATGATGGTGGTGAGGGTGGTCAGAAAGGTAGGGAGCCAGGTTATAGGGTCTTGTAGCATTTAAAAGTTATTTGCTTGTTTTTTCTCCGCTTCTTCTCCCCAATTTAGTTGTTATACCAATTCATATTCTTCCCCACACACAGTCACTGCATCCTGCACCTACCAGTGAGGAGCCCCCACCAGGAGCAGGGGTGCCCAGAAGGTAGATCGCAATATACAAAGATCACAAAGGCTTTGCAGGTAGACCACATGACATGCCCAAATATAATTTTGCCATCTGCTACTTGAATTAAGGTGACTTGATTGATTGATTGATTGATTGATTGATTGATTGATTGCTGCTTCTTCGCCTGGAAAGGAGCCAGCTTAGGTGGTTCGGGCATCTGGTTAGGATGCCTCTCGGGTGTCTCCCTAGGGAGGTCCTCAATGCACGTCCCACTGGGAAGAGACCCTGGGGCAGACCAAGGCGCAGATGGAGGGATTACATCGACTCACTGGCCTTGGAACGTCTCGGGATCCACCAAGAGGAAGTCGCTAATGTTGCTCTGGAGAGGGAAGTCTCATGGAGCTCTCTGGTGGAGCTGTTGCCCCCGTGACCCGACTACGGATAAGCGGTTGAAGATGGATGGATGGATGGATGATTGATTGACATCAAAAAGAGCCTTTCAGCTCAAACACACAATGCAATAAATGCAGGAAAACACAGATTTCCTCATAGAAGATGCAATGACCTATCTATCACGCGCACGCAACCACGCACGCACGCACACACACACACACACACACACACACACACACACACACACACACACACACACACACACACACACACACACACACACACACACAAACAAACACACACACACAATATAATTCTATTAGGAAACATTCAAACATTACTGTTCATTATTTCTTAAATTATTATTGCCTATAGCAAGATTGCATAGTTATGTAGTTATGCGATTGGGCATTTCATAGGTGAGTTTCCAAAATATTTGAAAATAGCATTGCCTCGATCGTGGAGTCGTGGTGATATGTGTAGCCTATAGTTGTGTTGTGAGACTCCTAATCAAAGTCTTTATTTTATTCTCTATTCTTACGAGCAGATAAACTGTGTATCATAGGCTACACACTGTTATGACATGACACCTGCATTTCCCCACATTAACCACTTAAACCCTATAGTCTATGAGGAATAGCCACTGCAGGACGTACCAGGAACATGCCTGTGGCGATGGGCCGACCCTCTGGTGGGCCGGTCTGGGGCAAATGTCAAATTAGTTGTCTGTTGGTTGTGTATCATTTATGTTGTAGCCTACTGTAAATGTGGTGGTGTTAAGGGCTTGTATTTCAACTCTTTGTATGGGCCTCGACCCAAAAAGTAATTAGAGTGTGCGCAGTGTTGGGCAAGTTACTTTGAAAGCGTAGCTTGTAAAGCTACAAGTAGCTCAGCATGGCAGTAGCTTGATCAAGCTACATAGCTACCCCTGGAGAGATGTAGCTTGTAAAGCTACAGTTACATGGAAAAAGTAGCTCAAAGTAGCTCAGCTACTTTTTATTTTTCAGCGTTAAATTGAGAATGTACATGCGTGTATATGAAACAACATATAATATCCTACAAAAAAGTCACATGCCACGATGCCAGCTGAAATATGCCTCTCAACTGAGTTTTATTTAAAAAAATAAAAAAAAGACTTACAGAGACTTACACAAATAAAAGAGGAGCTGTTTGTTATACATGGCATTTGATCGTCAATGTTAACACATCTTAACTGTAAAAATAATAATGGTATCTTGATATCCACACGCCCACACCTATACATAAATGATAAATCTTAACTTAACACAAGTTACCTAAACTGTAACTTAACTGTAAAAGAAAGTTGGGCCTATATTTGTGATACCAGGGCCAATCAGAGGCCAATTATTAGAGGCAGCTGTTGGCTTGTCAAGTGCTGCAGTGACATGCAGCCCTCAAAGCAATCAGAAAAATGAACAGTCCTTGATTTTTCAAAGGGGGTTCTAGTACAATAATTAACACAGCAACCAATGGTCAAAATTAATATATTTATTTCATGTTATTGCCCAAAATTGTAGCTTGTAACTTGAGTAGCTAAGCTACGCAAAATGACCCAAAAAGTAGCTGAGCTACTTGACGAGGTACACAAATATGAATGTAGCTAAAATACCACAAGCTACAGCAAAATGTAGCTCAGCTACGTAGCTCAGCTACATGTAGCTTTATACTCCCCAACACTGAGTGTGCGTGCGCTGGGTGTTGGTGGGCAAGTCTGGGCCAAATTCTCTCAGTCCAGCCCTGCCTGGTCTAGACTAAACTGGACAGAGTTGGCTCTGACAGTGCACCTATTTTGGACCGAGTTTTCCGGTCTACTCCAGCATATGTCTTTGCCAAAAATATCTAGCTAATAGCTAATGTATCTCAAGTGGTTAATAAAGGTTTATATTCTCAATCCTATGTTTAATTTATTCTGTGGAGTAGACCACTGTGCAGGCTATGCTCAGTGCAGCCAGGGGACACAGCGGAATCAGCTTTCATTAGTTTGTGGGGGGGGGGGAAACGGTGTGATCTAAAGCCCAGGCTGTCTCTCATCGGGTACATCGGGGGGAGTCAGTGGGGATATGGAGGGCACATGCAGTTCAATGGCATTCCTCGCTTTGTGAGTGGGAAACACCCGAGGAACAATAGCAGACGGAGTGAGAGAGAGGTGCAATGCGGGGAAGCCTGTTCACTGTGCCCCATGTAGCCAGGGAGGAACCACTCCTACAGGCTCCCACACGCGTCACTCAGCCTCAGCCTCCACACGCACGCACACACAGACAGACACACTCTATCTATCTATCTCTCTCTCTCTCTCTCTCTCTCTCTCTCTCTCTCTCTGCACCGTTATGTCATTTGCATATGGGGATTGGGGGCAGTGGTGGACTATAAGAACCGATAGGCGGGACCGCAGCGGAGCTCTCGCTGGGTTTTAGTGGACGGTGTGTTTTGTTCGGAACTCGGAAAGGAATTAAGGAACTGGTGAGAATTCAGAAAGCAGACAGAGTTTCACGCAAACAAAAACAAAACACTACCAGTGCACCCGAAAAGGCGCTTTTATTCTTTCTTTTGCGGATTAATAATAATCGCAATGATGATGAGCAGCCGGACAAGCAGCAGACCATCAGCCTCCTCCTCGTCCTCCTCCTCCTCCTACGCCAGGATGTTCGGAGGAGGTGCGGGGCTCGGTTCGGGCTCTCGGCCCACCGCACTCTACTCCTCCTCCTCCTCCAGCCGCCAGTACTCCAGCCCGGTGCGGTCCTCCCGAGGCATGTCCTACAGCCTCTCCTCCGCTCCCCACACCATCTCCTCGTCCAAGACGGTCCGCCTGCGGTCGTCCGGGCCCGGTGGCCGGTTCTCCGCCTCCGGCTCCGGCGGCTCCATGCACCACCACGGGGACACCGTGGTGGACTTCGCCCTGCAGGACGCCATCAACACGGAGTTCCGGGCCAACAGGACCAACGAGAAGGCGGAGATGATCCACCTGAACGACCGCTTCGCCAGCTACATCGACAAGGTGCCCATGCATGTGGTGGATTTTTAACCCATAGGCCTACTTGAATAGTATATTTTATTTGTTTCTTTTTCTTTTTTCCCCACTCCACTTACATTTCAAACAGAAAATGTATTGTAGGTAGGCCTTTTTTTTCTATGACGGGACTCCGACTCTTTATGGGACCCAAACAAACAAGCAGATGTGTGGGTGTGGCAGCATGTTAGCGCTATTTCAAACGGTGAACATCCCCTATACAAGTTCACAGCAAGTTGCATTGCACTTAGCCCCATATGTTCCCTCTTATACGCTCATTCTGTAGCTCCGAGATGTATCTTGGAGCTACAGAATGAGCGTAGGGAGAGGGAACATATGGGGCTACATTGCACTATGGTGTGAGCTTGTAAATCTGCTATTTTCACTTTATTCTTTATTTTTCTGTTTAAATTTCAGAAATGTTCTGGGATAAAAAAAGGAATAAATTGGAAATTTAGTAAATTTAGTCAATAAAAAGGCCTACAGTATAGGCCTCTTCGTAATTAGTTAGGCTACATTTGAACACTTGAGTCAGAGTATAGCATGCAGGGCCGTGCAGAGAGCACTGAGGGGGCAGGGCCCCAAACCCCAAGAAAAGGGCACATCTGGGGGTGGTCTTTTTGTGGGGTCCGTCCCTTGATCCTCGTGCCATTTCACACCAGAAATGTCGTAGGCCTACATTTGGATGTCTTATGCTAATGAAGCAAGATATATCCACAATAGACTTGGCCCATGTCATTGGACAGTAAAATAAGCAATATTCTCATTACAATGTAAACATTAAAATATATAATATACAGTATATATTTTTACAGCCTGCCATTTTGGGGAGGAAAGGGGCATCTTGAGGCAAAAGGGCATGCCCCCCCCCCCCCCCCCCCCCCTCTGTTGAGTAGCCTACTGCCCTACTTGATAGCCTATACAGGCACACAAGGTGACAAGGGAATGAAAAACACTTAATTGAAATTAATTGACGCCACGGGACCTCACAATGATATGGCTGTCCTGAGTTGTCCTTTGAAGTCAATGGATGCCCCGGGGGGTCTTTCTGCAGTGCTTGTGTTCTGCTGCAGCTCTTCTTGATTATACTTACTCTTTGCCCGGCTATGCCACAACAAAGGTGCGCTTCCTGGAGCAGCAGAACAAGGCTCTGAGCGCCGAGCTGGAGGCGCTGCGCGGCGCAGGGATGAAGAACCGCATCCCGGACCTGTACGAGGAGGAGATGCGCGAGCTGCGCAGGCAGGTGGACCAGCTCACCGGCGACAAGGGCCGTGTGGAGGTGGACCGCGACAACCTGGGCGACGACATTGAGCGCCTCCGGCAAAAGTAAGGCTAATACATTATAAAATGCTTTAATTTTAGTTAACCACCCCTAGAATGGCATGGACCATGGCTTGGCTGTGTTGGTTTGGACCACTTAGACTTTACACCTATGGGTTATATCCTGCGCCACCCCTTAATCCTTATCCCTAAACTAATTTGTCATTTTTTGTGTATTTAAAAAGCTCACAATGTCTCGATGTAGATCGGCTATTTGAACTATTTTGAAATGTTTTTCAAAATAGTAAAACATGGCAAATAAGTTTAGGGATAAGGGATGGAGACCTCATCTATTTGCAAAAGAAAAATAATCACACACGTGTGAAGTGAGGGGCGCTCTTATAATCATACATCATTGCATTCCGTGCTCAGCCAATCAAATCATAACATCAAGTACACACAAAGCTGGGCAGGCTAGCGCCCCTCAAAAAAAAAGCTGATCTACAAGCTCACACATTAGCTAATGTCCGCCCCAGCATCCTGTTCCAAGTTGTTAAAACTCACGAGGTAGATAGGCTTTTGTTTTTGTTCAATTTGTTTAAACTATCATTTGTATAGAGAAGAGTACTGCCAAGCAGACAACCCAGTGTTGTCAGGAAGGCCTACTAGGCTGAAACTTGTACGTTGTCTGCTCTCAGAGGTAAATAAAATCATGCGAAAAAGGACATATTGAGTGCTGGCATTTTCTTCGTTCTATATTATTTGTAGCCTATATAAAGCAGCATCCTATATTTCATTTTAACATTTAAATTCGTACAATAACATTTAGCCTATATAGCCTACTCGATTTATGCTCGAAATTTGCTTGAAAATAGCATTAATTAAATAGGTATTACTTAATTTACTTTAATTAATTAATGAATTGGTTCATTAAGTCATTCATTCATTTATTCTCGCTTACACAGCTAATAATTGTCTCTCCAGACGTGTAAAAGTCTATTGTTATCCCAAGCTGCCCTCTGCACTCACTGTGTTCATTCATGTACTGGAACTCTGAGAGTGAGACAAACACTGTACAGTATGCAGGCTATTGTTGAAAAACAATAGACTTTCAGTGTTTCTTGTTGCACTCAAATAGCTTTCAAATGAGCTCATTCTACAGGGCAGATTTCCACATAGTCCATAATCCATATGCATGCAGCATAATCTTATATATTTTGGTCAGGAGGATATCAGTCATATCAGCCTATCGATTAAAAACAATGCAAATATAGTTATTTAAAATTATATATACATTTAACCTATAGTTAAATAACCCATGGTTGCCGCAGGCTGTGTTTTGTTATCATTGTTTGTTGTGGTTAAATATGTAGTGTAATGATTCCATGGAGAGATATTTTGGTGGCATGTTGGAACAGGATTCCTGCATGCACAATGCGAGCAGCAGTGGGTGTGGCAGCATTATGTAATTCTCTCCGTGCGGCGCTCTCTTTCTTCCAGAATGCAGGAGGAGATGATGCAGAAAGAGGAGGCAGAGCACAACCTGCATGCATTCAGACAGGTACAGTACAGCAGCCCCCATTCACAGTGGGTGTTAAAATATATTTCTAAAATTGAATGTATCTATTTAGGCTATTTGTTTATCCCCCCCCCAACAAAGCACATTGGGCCCAAAGGAACAAAGGAAAGTGCAGTTGTAAGCAAAAGTCCGTTTTGTGAAACGCAGACCGTGTGCACCGTCAAGACACGTCCATGCATAAGGAAGAATATACTTTATATTGCTGTGATGATGATACAGCAGTGGGGTTAATATTTTGTATTCTATCACCTAAGCCTTTTATTTACTGGGTCTAAATGAGACTCTTCAGAACATTCTCCTTAATAAATGAATAAATAAATAACCAAATAATCAAATAAATAACATGCGCACACACACACACAAACACACACACACACACACACACACACACACACACACACACACACACACACACACACACACACAGTAATAGTTATTTAATTTACACAAATTTACACTACTTGTTAAACATCTTTTCTGTATAGGTCTTATTTGTACAGTATGGAGATGGCATCAGGCTCTGTTTGAGGAAAGCTCCGGTCAATATTGTGCTATTATTGATTGTCTCATCTGTCTTCTCGTGTCGGCTCAGAGGTGGTACCAGTGTAATGTAATGCCTCTTCATGGAGCCGTCCAGCACATGCTAGACAAACGATCAATCTGTCACGGTACTTGGAAGGGCGGGGAATTGATCACTCCTTGAGGTGACTGATGCTGACCGGTGGAGTTTATAGAGCCTTAATTGGGGGGAAAAATAATCAATCGAAGTGATGCATCAAAATGTGAAGTTGTGGAGGATGGTCTACTGTATATTGACGGATAACTCACTTGGTGTCGCTTGCGGAAAATAACAGATTTTGAAGCTAACATTCAGCTTGCGGATGTCTGTTAGCTTAGAAATGGGGTTTGTGTAGAGCGATACTGTCTTTGCCGTGCGATGGAGTAACAGCTACATTATACAACAGAAAAGGGCACCATCAGTGTGTTATCCAGAGTATGTTTGTGGAATTCTTGTCTCACACCCTCTTGTCAGTGTTGTAGAGCTTTTTACTGTAATAGAACAGCTCTTAGTGGATGGCTTAATTGGCACCTTCTTCCTTGATAAGTAATTTGAGTGATTGCTCTATGGTGCGTTCACACTGGCAGATACAAAAGCTACACAGCGAGCGACGCAGCATATCTGTCACCGCGCCGCTGTTGATCAACACTTGTTGACGTCAAGCATGTGTCCGGGAAAAAAATGTTTTCCCCACATTACCAGCAGGATGGCTGGCTGCCTTCCATTGGCTGGTAGCCTTGTAATAGCTTTGTATAGCTGCCAGTCTGAACGCAGCTTTACTCTTTGGCTTTGTACTTTGTCTGGACAAACGTGCGGATTGCCAGACAGTCGCAACATACTGTATGTATGCCAGCAGTGTGCCATGGTGTTAAAATGTCTCTCAATAGGCGGCTTTGTCCGGCTCAACTCTGGGGCAGGAAAGCTGATTCTCCCAACATGCCATTGTTCTTTGACCGATGAGGAAAGGGGCTTTATATAGGTAAATGACAAAGCATGCCGTTGTGCGGGAATGTGTTTTTTTCTACCCTGTGTGTTTGGTGCATGCGCGTCCATGTGCTGCTGACAGACAGGAAAGGAAGTGTGTTTGTTCATGTGTATGAGCCCCTGGCACAGCGGGGCGCGGGCCCTCTGGGCACATGAGGGCAAAGGGCCACGGACAGTGCAGAGATACTGTGCCAGCAACGCACCAGCACTCCAAGTGGCTGCTTAGGGAATTGCTCTGTCATTCGATGGTGATTGAGACAGCATGGTAATGGTTGGACAAACGACAATCTAATGGAGCTAAACGTTTTAGATTTGGATTCCTTTTACCGCAGTTTGTTCTTTATCTGGATTAGATCACAATGATCTCAATGCACCAACATGTCTGATATTACATTTACATGCAGCCAGTGTATGTGTGTGTGTGTGTGTGTGTGTGTGTGTGTGTGTGTATGTGTGTGTGTGTGTGTGTGTGTGTGTGTGTGTGTGTGTGTGTGTGTGTGTGTGAGCGAGTGCGTGCGTGCGTGCATGCGTGTGTGTGTGTGTGATAGATAGGTCATTGCATAGCTTCTTAATGATGAGGAAACCTGTGTTTTCCTGCACAGTGTCAATGGTAGACAATAATATCTACTAGTGGTGTGTGTGTGTGATGTGTGTGTGTGTGTGTGTGTATAAATCAGCTCTCCTAGATAGACAGGAAAGACAAAAGAGAGAGAGGGGGGGGGGGGGGGGGGGGGTTGTACATTATGATGCCTGTGAGAGACAGTTTGTGGTTTCATTTGATTCTTCTTCAATTATCTTTTTCCTCCTGTTTTGTCTGTTGCCTGGAGATGATAACAGTGTAAGTGCCAAGTGGATCAGGATATGTATATCAAACTAATGGTTTGGAAATTAACTAGCAAATGGACCCCGCCTCATCTGTGGCTGATTAAGACCCATTTAAGCCCCGATTCATATTGCGTCGCACAGTGAAAATTGCAGACCGTCAAGCTCACAACCCGGCACACTTTTTTCCATGCGACAAAATGTGAGTGCAGTCTGAACCCCACGGGTCCAAGTGAATATGAAGGCCTTAGACCCGTGGGTTCAGACTGCACTCGTGTGAAAAGACACATTTTGTGGTAGCGTGGCATTGGTTCGACGACATCCCGTTAGTTCGACCTATTTCTAACCCTAACCTAAACATAAGCGCAAGCACAGGAGCAGCACTTGTTCGCCAACCTTAATGCATGTTCGGACAAAAGGGACTTCAGTTGGATCTATGGGCAGTCCCCATTTGCAGTAGCCTACCTATAAGAAAATAGCTGACATATACAAACTCACAACTCGTGGCATCTGCAAATTGTTGATCTTTCTTGCTCGCATGTCTGCTATTTTCAGTGCACAACACTGCCATACAACGGAGCATGAATTTGGCATTACAGTGTTTTTAGGTGGTAATTTATTTAGGCATTTGGTAGATGCTTACAGGGCTCCCATAGCTGCGGCCTCCAATTGTGTATGTGGTGAAATGTCCCTGAGCAGTTAGCAAGACACTTAACCCTAACAGCTCTGCCCCAACACTCGGCATGACCATCCGAGCAGCCACCAGCTGGGTGAAGCTGAAACTTAACTTCCCCTGCGGGATTCAAACAGGTCTCTTGTCTAAGCCCCCAGTGAAGCTCTCCAACGTTGAAGCGCTCGGTCCTACTGGTCAGAGTAGGGACTGCAGGTGGACCCGTGGAGTTATGACGAGGAAACCCTGTGCAGCTGGGCTTTAACATTGAGCGCTCGTTTGCACTTCCGCATTTTGGGCCCAAATTAAAAAAATGCGGATGCAGACCGTTCTTCCGGGTGCTTCAAAACAGTTCAGTCTCTATCCTTTTAATACTCTATGCTCTTGTCCCACATTACCAATGCTGTTTACTACTAATGCTATCATTACTCTAAATGATATATTAATCAAAATGATAACGATGTTGGCTTGAATTGAGCTTGAATGCATCGTCTGGTTTCCATAACTATCACTTGTTATTGCTTGCTTTTCTCGAAGGGAGGGCCTTTGCATAATTTGGATTTGATTTCACACTGCACTTGATCAGAAATGGCTTTTGTTCTAATTGCTATTTAAGTGTATTCTTTTTTTCTTCTTTTGTAGATTTGTTTTGGGGCTTTTTATGCGTTTATTGATAGGGAACAGTAGTGAGGCAGGAAAGGGGGAGGGATGGGGAGTGACACGCGGCAAAGGCCGTCGGGCTCGGGAGTCGAACCCGCGCCACGCCGTCCGGCTGGTTTGGCAGCCTAGGTGCCCAACAACCGTCCCGGCCAAATTAAGTGTATTATGATGATGATGATGATGATGATGATGATGACGATGACGACGATGACGATGATGACGATGTGTATTGCAGGATGTGGACAATGCTTCTCTGGCCCGTTTGGACCTGGAGAGGAAGGTGGAATCTCTGCAGGAGGAAATCATCTTCCTCAGGAAGGTCCACGAGGAGGTACGTACTGTAGCCTACTCTACCCACGGGATGCTTCTCAGTGTGCCATTGTTACTAAATTAGAGATGCACAATATAATCGGAATCGGCCATATCGGCTCATAATAAGTCTCAAAATAATTATTTTCACCGATATTGATGACGCAATAATAATGTGACTAAATTCTACATTTAATTTGTGTACTCATCTCATTCAGTATAGTGAAAAGCTGAAAACAGACACTTGGAAAAAGAGTAAGAGTTCCACCACTGCCAATAGGTCCTCACAGAGAACACGTACAGCACGTCTCCTGCCCAAGCTAATACAGCTTAAGAGCCTCCTTGTGTGCAGTGTCATGTCATCAGGGACAGAGATTACTCACACTGCATGGAGGCAGCAGGGTATTAAGAGGTAGAGGATAAACCATGGGGACACGTGGGGGACGGTTGGCAGGTGATAGAAGCTCCCTGTTGTCTCGGGAACTTGACGTGTTGCGCTGGGTGTGACCTAGAACAGTGTTTCTCATCTGAACATGTAGATGGGCCGCGAGCAATTTAAAGATTTCCAGAATTCTTTCTGGCCTAGAAGCAATTCGCTGACTGACTAGCCTGGTCTAGAGGGGCGGGCGTGATTGCAGCAACCGCTGGAGAATATTGGTTCACTGATCAGATAATGTTAGAAAGGGACTATATAAGTCATTTTACACTTGGTTGCATGCTGAAAATAGCCGATCTACAAGCTCACTGAGCGCTGTGACCGTGTAAAATCAGCCATTATGACGGCATCAAGGCCCCCCAAAATATATTTTAGTCGACTAAATCAACTGTAGATTTAGTCGACTAAAATCTTATGATATTTAGTCGACTAAATCTAGACTTAGGTGACATTCACACAAGAAAGCATTACTGCGATTAAAACGAATTCTGCTGCACAAAGTGCGCTTCGTTTGGCAGGTGTGAAGCATCATTCGAATCCTAATGCGCATCAAAGAACCGCATTCTACTTCGACCAAAAACGGGGGTTTCGCTTCACTTCATAATCGCACTTGATTACGAGTTGGTGCAGGTGTGAATGCAATCCGCAGCAAATAAAGGAAATGAAGCAAACAATGTGGCGGGTGAGGAGCTAACTGTTTAAGTGCCAGGACTGTTTTTTTTTCATGTTTTTTTTTTACATTTCTTTTTTTTTTTCTTTTTTCTTTTTTACATAAAAAAAAAAAAAAGTCCTCTCTTTCTTTATAATGGGAGAATTGGCACTCAGAGCCTAAACTGGTGACCACCAGGTGGCACTGAAGGAGTTTTAATCAATGCCTGTCTGAAAGTGCTTTTTGGCATTGTTTTCTGACATCTATCTCCATCACGCTGTCTGTCTGTCTGTCTGCCTGCCTGCCTGCCTGCCTGCCTGCCTGCCTGCCTGTCTGTCTCTTGCCCTTTGCCGCATGCAGGAACTGGCCGAGCTGCAGGCGCAGCTGCAAGAGCAGCACATCCAGATCGAGATGGACGTGGCCAAGCCTGACCTCACCTCCGCCCTGCGCGACGTCAGGCAGCAGTACGAGTGCCTGGCCACCAAGAACCTCCAGGAGTCTGAGGACTGGTACAAGTCAAAGGTAAGAAGAGGCAGGGTGGATGGGTGGGTGGGTGGATGGATCCCAACATTGATACCAATGCTAAGTGATTATTGCTAACGCAGTGATTGCGAACGCAGTGAGCACTAACTATGAGACCCTGCTGATCATGTCTGTGTGTCTGTCTGTGTGTGTGTCTGTCTGTCCCGCCCGCCACCAGAGGGCGCAGCTGTAGCACACACACACACACACACACACACACACACACACACACACACACACACACACAACAACCACACACACACGTACGTAATTTATTGTCTCCACCAGGCCGAAGGCATGGGGGGAGAGTATGTTTTGCACTCCGTCCGTCCGTCCGTGTGTCCGTGAGCAGCTAATCTCGGCCACCGTTAACCCGGTCGATGCCAAACTTTGCACACACACTCCCTGGATGCCAACGATGAACCTCTGCCCCAAAATTTCCAGAATGGCCTGTTATAGCACCACCAGGAGGCCGCTTTGTGCAAAACAAGTTTTTGCACTGTCCCCTGTCCATGTCTTTTCTATTCCTGTCTCTCTCATCTGGATTCATAAATTCATAAATATCTCCATTTTGTTTAGACAGACAGACAGACAGACAGACAGACAGACAGTGAGTGTAATAATTCTGGCAAGACAGGTTTGACATTTCTTCATTGGAGCTGCTGAGTGGTCAGCTGTGGAGATGAGAGGTGATCATGCTGCCCTCAGCAGATGACATTTGACACGGATGTCAGCTCTCCTCCCGGCCGGGGCTCCATGGCGATTAGCGTCCTGTGAGGACAGATGGGCAGAGGAGAGCTGATTGGATTTATTGACTACCTTACACGCATAAACACACACACACACACACACACACACACATACAGAGATGCTCAACTGTGACAGGACACTTGATGTTTAACTTAAAAGCCTATTGATCGTTGGAAGAGAAAAGCTAAATGTGGTCACTCAACGCTTGAACTGCGGCCACTCTGCGAGAAGAAAAGAGAACATAAATTTATGTCATTTGCTTTAATGAGGGCGGCGAAATGGTGATTCATTGTTAAAGGGAAATTGACACCAATAGCTGAATATAGGAGGGGTTAGCACCCCTCAAAGATTTGTGACTTTTTATGTTTATTTTTATATCGTCCCACCCCTAACGTTTTCCGTCTCCCCCTACGCCCAGTTCGCTGACCTGGCGGACCAGCAGCAGCGCAACGGAGAGGCGATCCGCCAGTCCAAGCAGGAGGCCAACGAGTACCGGCGCCAGGTGCAGTCTCTAACCTGCGAGGTGGACGCACTTCGCGGAACCGTGAGTACTTCCTCCCAGTGTTGATTTCGTAACGACTAATATACCATGACGAAAAATGTTCTTCGACTACCTTTTTTCACTGACGAAAACTAAATGGACACTAACAAATAAAAACTAGACTTAAAATGGTAGGAAGGGACTAGTGGACAGTCGACTAAATCAACTGTTCGCTGTATTCTCAGTATGGGAACCGATGCTGACATTCAATATATTGACTTGAAGCTCTTCTCTTTAGAAACATGAACTCTCTGCCCTCTCTGTCCCACCCTCACACCATCAATAAACCCCAGTAGTGTACTCGTGCGGTTACTGGTAAGAGGTTTTTTGTGCCAAGTCAGATGCAATGTATTTTTAATGAGCCAGTGTTCAGACATCCTAAAATAGCAGTACCACAATCCATCAGCTCCAATTCTATCTGACGTGCAGTGACCAGACAGAAATGCCTCAATGCTCACCTCTCATGGTTATTTTGATGTCATATATTTTAAACTCTAATTACTTTTTCTAAAGGTAATTTGATTTATGAAAGTGTCCATATGAACTTAAACCAGTGGATCGCAACATGGGGTCCTTGAGGGGGTTCCCGGGGTGTCCCCAGCTACATTTATTATAGCATAACAATCCTGTATACATACAAAAAAAGAAAGAAAAGCTAATCTTGCATGGGGGTCCCTGGCTACGAAATCCTTTCAGATGGCTGTCCCGTGTCTGTGGCCAAATACATATCGATTAGTGGATGCACAAGGTAATCGAAGATATCACATGAGCAGATCCACACCGCCATACTAAATGCAATAGCTTTGCAATAAAATAAAACGTTTTTAACTCAAATATTTGCTTCTGGGAGGTCCCTGGAACTACATATTTTCAGATGAGGGTCCGCGGCCAAATACAGATAATTCTGGGTGGTCCTTGACGTGAAAAAGGTTGAGCACCACTCACATAGAAAGGATTTAAAGAAGCCATTTTGTTAGGTCTAAATGGGTTAATGAAACGGCATTCTCTCGTGTCAGAACGAGTCTCTGGAGCGCCAGATGAGGGAGCTTGAGGACAGCTTCGGGGGGGAGGCGTCGGGCTACCAGGACTGCGTCGCTCAGCTGGAGGAGGACATCCGCAACATGAAGGACGAGATGGCGCGCCACCTCCGCGAGTACCAGGACCTGCTCAACGTCAAGATGGCCCTGGACATCGAGATTGCCACCTACCGCAAGCTGCTGGAGGGAGAGGAGAGCAGGTATACACATGGCTAGGTGCTGCCTAGGGGTAGCCTGGCGCGGCCAGACTCATAGCGAGGATTCACTGAAGCTTCCTCCCCAGCCTAGGGGGCCGGGGCTGGGACAGTGGGACATACTAAGTGCAGTGGTATAAAATAGGGATTAAAAATGGTTCATAATATCTACATTAATGTATGTTTCGTAGTAATTATCTGAATCATAGTATTAATCTGCAAAGTGACTTGTAAGTTGTCAAATAATTGTAGTGGAGAAAAATGTACAATATTTTGCTTCTGAAATCTAGGCCTATAAACTAAAGTATTGAAAAACGGACATATTAACTTTAAGTACCGTGTAGAAGCATCTCAAAATTGTCTCTTTTTTAGCATTTCCCACTTCCAACAATGAATCTCTCTCTCTCTCTCTCTCAGGATCACCACTCCCATGCCAAACTTCTCCTCTTTCAACCTGAGAGGTCAGTGTGTTAATAGTCCAAAACGTCTTCATTAGGTTGACATTCACATTATCACAGTGTTTGCATTCAGAAACATCGTCGTTTACATGTCTCATCATCATCATCATACAATGGTGTCATGCAAAAATAGTGTCCAATAAATCAATTAACTATTATGTGATTAACTATTGCACCCCTAGTGCAAAACAATTGAACCGTGGACAGCCGTGCATCAGCATGGTTTTATGTTCGACCGGTCTGACGGCCTGATATGACCTTGTTTTATGTTCAGTGCGTAAGAGTAAGAGAGCTTCATGCATTATGGATGGTGGTCTGAAAACGCCCTCAGAAAACATGCACTGCATCCTTACATAATGCATTATACACAATACCCAGAGGTTTGCTCACCGCATCAATGATAATGGCTGAAAACATCAATACTCATTATGACCCATTCGATGGATTTTTTTCTTCTTCTAATTTATTTATATTTATCCTTTTTTCCGTATTCTTTTGCCGAATCATTGCTGAATCTGACACGCCGGCGTCATAGGTCAGTGGTTCTCAAAGTGGGGTCAGGGGAACCGAGGGCCGAGGGGGTCCTTGGGTGGGTTCTAGGGGATCCCCAGCTAAATTTTGTTTTAGCCCCTGGCACAAATTATTTTCAGATGTGGGTCCGTGGCCAAGAAAAATGTGTGATAGAGTGTCATAGAAAGTGAGTGTCATAGAAAAACATAATTAAAAAACGTAATTATCTCTCGTTTCTCTCACAGAATCCATGTTGGAAACTAGGCCGATGATGTCTGACAACCTGTCTAAGAAAGTCTTGATTAAGACCATTGAGACCAGGGACGGACATGTGAGTATGCCGCTCCCCCTTTTAAGTTTTTGCTCTGTGAATGAGTTATTGATTGATTGATCGATTGAAAACAGCCGATCAACAAGTTCACAATGCACCGCAGACCGGTACATTTAAGAAAGCGTGTAAACTAGCATACCCGGGTATATTCTGCAGCAGACAGACAGTCAGACACAAGGGTCTCTCCAGTACAAATCAGACATTACGATGCCATCAAGGTCAGCCAAAAAGAAAATGTGTAACTGTAGATTTCAGATGATTCAGAAGATAAAATAATGACTAAAGGAAATTGTATTCAAAAGGAAAAAATAAATAAAACCCATCAAAATGTGCTGTCTAACACTGGATCGAAGACCTCTGGTGTCTCACGTTTCTTTATCCCCCCCCCCCTCTCCCCCCCTGCTCCAGGTAATCAATGAGTCGACCCAGCAGCAGCATGACGACGAGCAGGACGACTGAGATGGACGGACGGAGTAACGGGGCACGGGAAGACGTGAAGAAGGGGGCAGACTGGGTGGCGGTGGGGTGGGATGGGACTGGGGCAGGAAGAGGGAGGTTTAAGGCCTGTTCATATAGTCCAGTTTTCGGTGAGGAGGTGACCACCGAAACGCTGGTTTAGTAAAAACAGAGAGATGCGTTGTGTTTGCGACGGTGACCACCATGTCGTGACGTCATGTTGTAGTTTTCGGTGGTCAACCTCTTCCCCCGAAAACTGGACTGTGAATTGGCCTTTATTAGCATGAAAATCCGGAAGGCAAGAAAATGATGATATTAATGTTGTTTCAGTGGAAGTAAAAATAGAAAAGAAAACACACACACACACACACACACGCACGCACACAAAGGAACAGCTTTAAAAGTGCCTTTTCGACACATTTTCAGTGGGACTTACTTGCTGGAATACGGTTGCTCTTCTAGGTGACAATATAGAACAGAATAGTCCTCTGGTTCCCAACGTGGGGTACACACAGGGTCCAAAAGGAACCCCTTGGGGCGGGTCTGTGACTCTGAGAGTGTAAATATTTACTAAATGGACCCGTACGGGTCTGTTTGATTCCATTTGTACACTCTCAAAGTTAAATTGACACTGAGAATTTTACAGTGTAGATTGGGGCATCTTGTAAAGCTCCGTTTGTACATTCTCAGAGGTACAGTACAGGCGTATAAGGGTCCATTTCGTACCCCTGGTGGGCCCCTCCGGACCACATATTGAGAAACGGTGGCATAATACACATGCTTTTGCGGGATGAAGCTTTATCATAATGTTTATGTTGTTTTACTGTCATCGTCTCTTTACACACGTGCACAAAAGTGCACAAAGCAAGACTGTTTTCTTTCTTTCATTGTGTCTTAAATATTATTGAATCTTCGAGACAAAGAATATGCCTTAAGCCAGTTTGAAGTTTCCAGAAGAGTGACGTTTTAAAGTCTCATTACATGAATGTATAGGCGCAACACAGATCGATTATGAAATTGTGATTGATTTAAATAAAATAATAGATTTGGGGGCTTCATCAGTAAACTACTCAACCTGACAGACTTATTTTGGGACTGTCATTGTAGCTGAAAATAGCAGTTCTACAGACATACAACACCTCACCGTGCAACGTGTCGATTGGCTATTTTAGCACGACACTGTTTAATTGTTTTGGGATTATTTCTTGATTATTCAAAGCAAAACAGCGGATAATCACTAATACGATAATGGATGTTGCAGCCCTACACGACTGTAGCCTACCTTTGAGTGTTGAGAATTCATATAAAATGATAGGGGATGTGTATTTCTGGGTGACTAATAACACTGGCAAGCTAGTATTTGAATTGATTGTACAAATGTAAGTGCCATTTTCCTTTGAACAGTAACTTCAAATGGACTTCCACAATTCTTTGTCCCAAAGCTCGATTTTATCCTTACCCTAATCAGGATGAGCAAACCAAGATTACACCACTGTTGTATTGTACTCAGTAGCATGACCAATATCACTCCATGACTGCTTCCTTATTCCAATAAACCTACGAAAAACGGATTTCTTTCTTTTAATTCAACCCAGAGGGTTTATTTTGTTGTATCACTCATTCAGGTACAAGATAGCGGTAGGGTAGAGCAGAAGAGGTAAGAAGAAAAGAATAGGACAGAAGATACAAATTAATATTGCATGCATAAAACTACACATGCATGCATGAAAGAATTAAGTGCATTGCTGTGCTTGAGTTTGCAGGTGCATGTATTTGCGTGCCTGCACTTGCTAAGTAAATAATATGTGTGCACACTGATGTGGAGGTAATTTGAGTGTCTTTAGGCTTAACCACATGAACCCCATGTCAGCATCCTCATTTGGCATGCCAAGATAGGCAAACATTCACAGAAAATGTATGTACATATGGAAAATATAGCTTTGGTGCAGAGCAAAGAAAGGAGGAGGGTGTAAATAAAATTGTGCTTTCAAATACGGTAAGTTCTCTTGAATCAGGGACCGATTGACTCGGGGGCTTGTCCACACGCTAGGATGTCCACATCCTAGTCTTTTACCCAACAATAATATGTGTGCTGCATGTACAGTCCCTCGAGAAGGGGACAGGACTTGCATAGTTAAAACAGTTACACTGAAGATTTGAGGCACACAAACAAGTTAGCAATGGCTGGACAGAATCATTTAGACATGTTTGGTGAGCTTGCCTTGTAGTTCAGTCAGACAACTCGATGCGATGTATTGGATCTGCTTTTTAGGTACTCAGATCAAGCGCATCAGTCCCGGCCATAGGGACTCCGAATCCCCCATACCTAAACAGTAGATCCAAAACGACAGGTGGTAGCTGGGGTGGAGGTGGGTGAGCAGCAGGTTTGTATACAGCGGCACGCTGAAACAGCAGCAGCAAGCAAGCAGGGAAGCAGAGGAATGCAAACCTCCGGTTAAAGTAGCCGGTATGAAGATGGAGTGAGTGTGTGATTGGCTGAGTGAATCATGTGAATGAGAGCGTGATGCTGAGGCGGCCCAATTAACGGCCGGCAGCAACTGCACTGAGGTTCCCTGACTGAACTTGCTCTGCGCATGTCTACGACAGGCACAAATGCTCATATCTACTATTTTCAGTGCAGCAAAGTATAACAGGGCCGTTCCATTATTTTGATCATTTCACCGGGGGCCCGCTTGAACCCTGGGAGTCCCCTGGCCCCACTTTGAGGACCAGAACCATGAAAACAATACCGCAGTCAAGTGAAAGTCCACTTTAACCTTTGTCTGCCTTCTGTTACGAATGGAGTGAGGTGTGAAAATCATTAAATCCCTCTCCTGACATGCATCCAAATCAGCATTCCAGACTCAGCAGTTCAGACCAGTGAGAGCTCTCCCCAGAGCGCTGCAAAGGCATTTTAGGAGGACGGCTGTTGAAATATTAACCACTCTCCAAAGAATTGTAAATGTGAGTGCTACCCTACATGGCTTTTTAAAGCCAAGTTCTTGCACTTCCGAAATATGTTGGACAGAACTTGGCTAAAAATACACACACATACTCTACAACCTCCCTCTAGACTATAGACTAGCAAGTAGCAACCTCAGACTTTCACATTAGTGATGGGAGTGTCTGTGTATTCTCTGACGATGCTGACTCATGCATGAGTCATATTATATTAGCCATGCTGACAACCTCTCTCTCTCTCTCTCTCTCTCTCTCTCTCTCTTATCATGGATGCCAGGAAAGCTGGTCCAATAGAGAGACCAATTACTGTTCATTAATGTTCTGAATTGTTCATGTCACAAGAGACTGTACAGGTAACATTTAAAATGCCCAAAGTAGCCTACTGTTATTACTTGCGCAAGCAGAGCGTGCAGTACTGCGATCGGCTGGGTATGTATGTATGTATTTGGTTAAAATGGGTAGGGTTTAAAAAAAGGCAAAAGCATGCTCTGTTGCACTGGCCTAAAAGTGGGTCCTTAAAAACTGCTTCAACTTCTGAAATGTATGTATGTAGGTATGTATGTATGTATTTAAAAGGGGGGCTTTTTTGTAAAAATCAAAGTCCACAATACCTTCATATATTTAAAAATAATTCCAAAATAGGGTTACCAGTGAAGGGCAAGCTGCCTATTCACTGGGGACTATGTATCTATGTATGTATGTATGTATGTATGTATGTATGTGTGTCATCTAAAGAAGTTATGAAGAAAGCTATGTGTGTGGGGCTGCCTGTAGCATCAGGGATTGCTCCATCCTCCTACTATCTATCTGATCACGTGGGAAACCTAGCAGATATCTATTTGGAAATGCTGTCATCTGCAGGCCAAATGGAGTTAATGCATTCAAATTACATTAAGTCATGGAAAATGCATTGTGCATCTGGAAAAGAACACGGTCCAAGGTCTTTCCTGGACCACCTGATCCTGGACAGATTGTGTATGTGTGCGTGTGCGTGTGCGTGTGCGTGTGTATGCAGCTGGAACCAAGTAGAGTGACTGGTAGAGCAGCCGGTGAGGTTCCCGGTTGGATCGACACTAACTCTACAGAGTTAGTGTCGAAGTGGCCTTGAGCAAGACCCTGAAACCTTGAACCCTTGAGCAAGACCCTGAAACCCTGAACCCTTGAGCAAGACCCTGAAACCCTAATTGCTAGTCCTGAATGTCCTAATGTGTAGGTCGGTGACATCCATATGTGCTCTTTGATAGTGGTTTTGAAGTCAAGGGATTCACATGTCTTAATGGCTGTTTGTAGGGCGTTCCACATTTTAGTGGCAGAATTATTCTATTACTATGTGTATTTGAGAGAAGTGTGTCATTAGCTTCGGCTAACTCTGGCCCATTTACATTGATGTGAAACTGACATGTTGATTAATGAGCTTTGTCCCTGTCAAATAAATAAATGGACAATGTGCTTTGGTTGGACAGAATTAATGTCAGACTAAAACCAATGTACTACACAGACAGTGGACAAAGTGAGTAAAAGAACATTTAAACGTATTTATGTTACTGCAATACAATACAACGTTAGTTTATATTCTCTTCATGCATCTTCATGCATAATAATTAACATTATTAACACCAGTAAGATGCCTGAGGGCGGGAAGCAACCTCACCATTTAGGGCCAGGGTTTGATGAGGTCAGATCAACATGGTTGAACAGGTCAGCTCCATATATGGAGATATAAGGGTGGCAGTGTCTTGAGTGTACAGGGTTTGATGAGGGCCTGTTGAGAACTCTAGTTTTCACCGGCTGCCGGGCGCGGCTTCACAAATAACTTTGGGGCAGGCCCGTCTAGAGTTAACTAAGCACATTTCCATAGTTAACTGCGACCTTGGTCGCAATAAATGGTAAATGGTGCATTTATATTAACCTGACACTGCCAGATGGGGGCGGTATTGGGTAACCATGTTCCCCAACACAGCAACCATCTGGGATCTCTCAGGGAGTTGAGCTAACACCGAACCGCTCCGTGGTTCGAACCAATCAGTGTGAGCTAAGGGCGGGATATGTGCGAAACCGGAAGTGAAGCTATATAGACACGTCAATATGATTGGTTGTGTTTGCACGCCCACATGGTGATAGACAGACGGTCCCATCCAATCATCTACCAAGTATCTTGAAAAAAAGGAACAGCCCCGTCATCGAATTTGCTTCCGAGATCCCAGATCCCAATAAGCTGTGAAACAAATTTGTGTAGCAAGCTTCTTGGATCTGGCAGCGTCAGGTTACATTTATATGCCTCTTTTATCTATACTATATCAAACTATATTTGAGGTTTTTGATATTTCTTTTCTTCATAAATCAGTGCTATTTTACATCTGTGTGTTGTTTTGAAAATATTGAACCAATGGAAAGTAATAAAAATGCATTGAACTAAACCTCTTAACTCCATTGGACCCTCAAACTGTCTGCTAAAACAGCTAACTCCCACCACCTCTCATGCAAGTAATTGACAATATCTAAAGTCACAAGACCAACTTTGATGAGGCAGTATTGCATTGTTTATAAAATTTTCTTTCTGAAAAATGAACATTTTGGAGTTAGGTGGTTTCTTCCCGACAGCAACGATATATAGATTGTCCACCCATTCACACACACATGGAGGAGGAAACCATGCAAGGCATCAACCTGCACATCGGCAGCAAATAAGGGTTCAGCGTCTTGCTCAAGGACACTTCTACGCTATCTTTGGGGGAGCCGGGATGGCGGGATCTAACTGGGACCCTCACGGTTCCCATCCGGCCACTCTCCCACTGAGCCACTGCCGCCCTACATTCTTGTGCCGATTAACTTGAGTTACCTTTGTGTTATTCTTTAAGATGTCTAGTACACATATACTATCTGGTCAGATCAAAGAGGGTGGGGTACGAACTACAAAGGAGGAGTCAGGGAGGAGAGACAGGAGGAGAAAGGAGAGGTGGTGAATATGGTATAGGTGGGAAAAGTAATCAATTGTTTTACTTAAGTAAAAGTATCAATACAGCAATGTAGATCTCAGCTCTTCAAGTACAGTAGGTCGATGTCCAGTCTCCTGCAGGCCCAATGTCGTATTTTATTTTATGGTATTTTATTTTATGGTATTTTATTTTGTGTTGTATATATGTAATCTGCCCATGTAAGAATTTTGGGTGTATTAGTTAATTAGTATTCACTTGATCATTGTTTGCAAACTGTCATGTCGGTTTATTGTTATTGTCCTCGTTTATGTAAACTGTAAAAAGTGTCCATAAACACTGACACTTAAATAAAGAATCAATCAATCATGTAGAACTACTCCATTACAAGTACATTTGTGCAGAATGCTTTCAAAGGTATACAAATATTTGGCTATTTTCAAATGGCCAAAATGTATATAGGGCTGCATGTTTTGTAATAATAATCCAAATCTACAAAGTAACTCGTAACAAAAGCTTTCTTTTTGAAAATGTATTGAAATTATAATAATTTAAAAACAAAATATAGGGAAGACACATTTGAGGGACCCATAAAAATGTGTCTGCGACCCATAAATGGGTGCTGACCCACGGAAACAGTGAGTGTCTTATGAGGCCCATGATGCAACACACCTGAAAGACATGTTCCAGCGGGAACTGGGATGGAAGAGTGGTAGGATTATGGGGCTGTTGTTACAGTAGCTATAGTTAAAGTGGAGGAGGCGTGAGGGAAATAAGGTCCAAGCCTAAGGCATCTTCAACTCACTAGAGATGTTCCTGAAGTGAGCTCTAATCCCACCTGACAGTCCCTTTAGCTGACTGATGTCATTTTACAAGCAGTTCCATAAACATGTTGTTGGATCAACCCATGCCTAAGAGACACATTGACAGGCTGTTTCAAAGACACAAGGTCGTAACATTCCAATAACATAATGGTCTCTGCCAGGCTGAAGGCACGCTGTCCGTCTGTCCTTGTGTCCGATGTGTCCACAGTCCATCTGTGGACAGCTAAGGACACAGTTGGTTTGATCGCAGCAAAACTGTGCACACACACACTGACACCAGAGCAGAACCTTTTCTCTAAATCATTCACATGGGTCTGGTGCCACCAGGAGGCTAAATTTGTTTTGACAGTAGCCTACTACAGATTTTCTCCAAACATCACGCAACTCTGTACACAGTATCTCTAGTCTATAGCCTAATTAAACCAAACAGGTCTTTCAGATGTGTCATATTCCATCCTGAAGATCCACATCTAAAGGAGTGGCCTGTATTGAACAAAATGCAGAAAATCATGAATATGTATGCCTCATTCATTATTTATTTTTATGAAATTATTAAAAGTGTAGGTTAGGTTCACACTTTTCCCCTTCAAAATGTGAAATTGTTAATTCAGAGTGAATAGCCTCTCCGTTAATCAGTAAACACACAGTAGCCTAATGTACACACAGTTACCGGTATGTCATTTAGTAGTAACTAGTCCTTGACTCCTTACCCGTTTGTAGCCCACCCAATCAATTGCTAATGCTACAAAAACAATTTCAGGATGTGTCCACTGTGATTAGTCGAATGTGACATATTACTCAAATCAGGTGCAAAGAGGCCCGGTTAGCTTAATGTACAGCTATACTGTTATTTTACATGTGCACCAAGTAACTCACATTACTCATGAAATACACAACACAAGGATTGAATTTTATAATGATGAAAATAATTGTGTTATTTCACAAATATAATAATTGCAAATCCCTCTGACCCTGATACAAATAAAAACAAAAGTTGAACAAAACAATAACCTCCCAAAGCAAAATAAAAAATACCCCAGGGTTTGATTTACTCAGTTTATGGTACCAGACGTTGGCGCGCTGTTGGAGCTCATAGGGAAAGAATCAGTTAGATGGATGGTCTGTACTCACAGTTCCTTAGAACACATAAACAGATGCTGCAGTGTCCCAAACTTCTAGTTCCAGGTGAAAGTGTGCTGTAGACAGACTCAAATGCACCACTTTGTGTGCATGTGGACCCTCTGTATGCAGTGGCAAGCTTCGAGCACCTCTATTGTCAGCAATGGTGCAGCAATGTCCTGAAGCACACTATATTAAAAGGAAAAACCCACACACTAATGAACTTTCTATTTTTACAACAAATGTACATTTTTTGTTCTCACATACAATACTGTGGTGAATCATACTCACTCGAAACTTGGTGCAAGAACATATATACTCCAACACACTTCTCCTCCTGCATTCACCAGTGTTTGTGGACAGCTCTGCTTGTTTTTAGCTTATAGCCTAACATTCATTTGGTTACACTGCTGGTGATGGACATCTTACTGAACATACACAAACTCTTCACAGTTCTAATCAACATAAAAACCAAACTGAACACAAAGCCTGTGGCTACCCTTTGATAGGCAACAGGACTTTAATCTGCAGAAACTTATTTAAACCCTTAATGTCCCTGTTTGTCCACTCTTTTTTCTTTCTCCAGTCTCTCTCTCTCTCTCTGTGTTGTTTCCTCCTTAAGTCCCACCCCCTCTTGTTCTCCATAGGTTGGTTCAGGTTGATTGACACCCCAATCACACAATAACAATTCTACCATGAACAAACAGCAATATAAATTCTCAGCCTTGCTTGTCTTTAGTGGAACGGAATAAACCAGGCTGTACAAGCCTGGTTTTGTTTTAAATTCTGGATTTGTTCATCCAGGTTTCATGAAATAGGCCCCAGGTCAGTTTGTCCAGGCAGTCAGGGAAGCCCACCGTCCTCCGCAGACCCGGGGAACCATTTCTCATATCAAATGTCTATTCGTAAGCGTAGATCACTATAATACCACCTATTCTACCGTCTACTGTAGGGGTAAAAAGAGTGAAATCACCTGGAACGTATCCTCAGTGATTTTTCCCAAGGTCAACGGGGGTTTCGAGTCTCATATCATCATACCCCTCACTGAAGTGACCCAGCCGGGGTGATCAAGTCCTGACTTACGTCCCAGTAGCTATCCTCGATCAGTCCCATTAGGGCAAGATCAGGGCCACACAATCCGTTGGAACTTCTCCGGAACTACTCTGCCAGGACTGGGACCTGTGCGTTGCACCAGACAACTGAGCAACGGTGGTGCTGCAGGCTCCGCTTGCGGCTTGAGTGGCCCTCCTAAAGGCCTGACCGAGGGTTAAATACATTTAATGAGTGATGGGTGAATTACCAACGTAGCCCTGGGGAGATAGTGTCACTGAGACATTCCAGGACATAATATTTTGATGTGAAAAGATTTCTAATTATGTTAAGCCCTCTACTTCTGCCTTATCTGCCCAGATTGGTGTTGTGAAAGATTCCATTTAGTGACATAAGTTTTGCACAGGGGGTGGCCTAGCACTGACGTATACTTTCATACGTTGGTACATGTGCATAAAATGTATCAACTGCACAAAGGATTTGGAGAAGGAGGGGTTAGACAGAGGAGAAAAGTCATGAGGGCTTCTCTAGAAATACACCTGCTTCCATATGTGTACTTGTACTTGATATTGTTCACTTCATTCTCTCCTTTGTCTTCCTCACCTGCCTCTTCTTGTGATTTACAGGCACAGTTTAATCTCAACAGATTTTACAAGGCTGGCGACATCATTCTGGGTGGCTTGTTTACAATCCATTTCTCCTCTGCCTTCCCTGAGCTGTCTTTCACCTCCAAGCAACAGGACCCCATGTGCTATGGGTGAGTGTCACACACATACCATAGCAAGAAAGAGAAAAGGGGGAACTTGTTTTGATATATGATTGGTGTTGAATATTTCAACACATATACACATTCAAGGCTACAGTGAGCATTTTGTGTTAGCTTTCACATTCTAGGGTTCAGAATGGCCCAGACCATGGCTTTTGCCATTACTGAGATCAACAGGAACCCCAGTCTGCTACCCAACGTGACTCTGGGATACAGTCTCTATGATAACTGTTTCACGCTCAGTATCGGGTTCCATGCAGCGTTGTCATTGATCGGCGGGAGAGAGAAGCAGTTCCAATTTGATGAGAGATGTAGCGGCTCCCCTCCAGTGCTCGGAATTGTGGGTGAATCTTCCTCAACACGTACTATTGCCATCTCAAGTGTATTAAGTTTGTACAGAGTTCCCTTGGTAAGTTTCCCCACGTGAACCCCCTTTAACCAAATGCACCAATATGATTATAGAGTATGCATAATGTTGGTTATTATTATTTTTTTTTACAAATCTATGACAGATGTGTACAGTATTCTGATTCTCTGCCCAGACCTGAGAGAAAGAATCCTAACAGCCCTGAGTTGGGCTCGTCTCATGGTCACATTCAGTAAAATGTGTCTTTATATAATCGAGGTGGGGAACAATCTATTTGGAGTAATGGTACATGTATTTTAACATTGTAACCTTAAGGAGCAGAGCATGAGAAGCAGCCTCGTGGAGAACACTTCTCCCTGCACTCTACCCCACTCATGCTCTGCTTACAAGGGACATTTACCACACGACAATGTTGTATCGCAGAACACTCTGTGTTTATTTTTCAGGTGAGTTACTATGCTACCTGCTCCTGTCTGAGTGACCGCAATAAGTTCCCATCTTTCTTTAGAACGATCCCAAGTGACGCTTTCCAGGTGAACTTCTACAGACCAAACATTTCTTGATTTCAATTAAGTAGTATACATGCTGCACACACATGACAAAATCTATCACACACTTCTCTGTGTGTGTGTGTGTGTGTGTGTGTGTGTGTGTGTGTGTGTGTGTGTGTGTGTGTGTGTGTGTGTGTGTGTGTGTGTGTGTGTGTGTGTGTGCGTGCGTGCGCGTGCGTGCGTGTTTGTGTGTGTGTGTGTGTGTGTGTGTGCGTGTGCGTGCGTGCGTGCATGCGTGCGTGCATGCGTGCGTGTGTGCACTGTCGGTACACAGAGGAGTCGCCCAAAAAATGTATAATGGAGCTAAATATTTTCTGAGGTGGTACTTCGGTATAAAAAGACTGAGAACCACTTATCTATCCTAAGCACTGAACAGTGTTCCTCCATTCTTTATCCAGGTGCGAGCTATGCTCCAGATTATGAGGCGGTATGGTTGGACCTGGGCAGGACTGCTGTTTACTGACAATGACTATGGACGCAATGCTGCCCTGTCATTCCGGTCTGAGCTGGCTCAGTCTGGTTTGGGTTGCGTGGCATATTTTGAGGCCCTGCCTTGGGAAAACAAACGAGCCGAACACGAGAGAATCGTCACTGTGATGAAGAAATCCACAGCTCGTGTGGTCATTGCATTTGCACACGAGGGCCATGTGGTTAATCTCATGGAAGAGGTTTGTGTTGTTGTGTCTCAATTTATGGGGATTCAAAATGTTAAGGAATCTGAAATGAGTAATATTGAAGTCCTTCATCCTTTATATGAACATACACTGTTTTTTTCTTTATTGCAGTGCAATTTAATCACTTTCTTAGGTTCATCAAATAAAAAGCTCTGTCTTTTGGTTGCCTTCTTTTACCTTTGAAAGAATACTTTCAGTGAAAGAAATACATAATCAGAGGCAATGAATACTTATCTGCACAATGACCAAACAAATCACATCATCTACGTGTCTCACTCACTCACTGGCTATAACAACCAATTATATTACATGGAAGTTCATAGAACACATGCAGGTCGATTTTGAAGGTGCGGTTTACCAGGTCGTGATACATAAATTGGCCTCGCTCTGCGCACATTCGTATTATGAAAGGCATATCGGCCCGTGTTGAACGCACTCGGCCCGTGTTGAACGCACACACATTTGGCATACCGCGTCCCTGAATATTTTAGCATTGTGGGAGTGTCCATATGTTAATTATTCTCGCTTTGCGCAATTTGCTATTAAGCCCCTTGACCTAAAGACACTCAGCGCATAACGATTAGACGTGGGTCTGACCACCTCATAAACGCAAAAAGCACTGTTTGATTTGACACTTGAGCGGCTCTGAGAGGCTGGTAGAGTGTTGCCATGTCTGTTTATTATAAGCGGCTTATTTTTCTGTAAAGTTGCTTTGTGTGGTTGCTTTTCTTGTTTCTAAAGTGGTTATTTGGGCTTTTCTCCTAATGTTGTTTAAACCAGTGATCGTCACACAGCACATTCCCATGTCAAGGATCCCCAGATGAATGCATTTGCCCAACTAAGGACAGCTAATCCAAAAATTAAATAAAAAGATTACTTTTGAAAATAGCAGATCTATACCAGCTCACAATGCATCACATTCATTCATTAATACTATGAACTCTGACTGCAGGGGGATATATAATGATCATTATAACAATGTGCAAGAACATATTTAAAAAGAAGGAAGAACTTTATATTTGTGGACAATCAAAATATGTTTTTTTATTTTAATGTGGTGTCATTCAAATTAATCTGGATATGGCAGACTCACTATTTAGAAAATAAAAACATGGCACTTCATTTAAAATAGGTTACAGACCCCTGTTATATGCGCTTATTTTTATAGACCTATTTACTTGTTTCTATGAGACATGGCAGTTTTGCGTCTTTTTAAAAAAAATATTGAGATTAGAAACGGCCATAATTCTTTCATTTCTCAACCTTAAAAATAAATAAAAACATCTCCATAATCCGTGGGAAATGTGCTTTCATATGCTGTATCACACCCGATTCAAGTCTTCTTCAATAAAATGCTACGAGCGAACTCAGCGAAGACCATACCATCGGGGCCACAGCATTACGCAGCACGCATTCAACTCATCCCTTCGTCGTGACTTGAATGAAATAAAATATAATAAACGTTATTTTACTGGTGTTTTTCAATAGAAACAAATAAAGAGCGTGTGTAGGCTACTGTGTGCAAGTGCAACAGTGGATATACATGCATGCACTAGGCTATATTTCTTCCGTGTCGGGATGGTGATTGAGCTCTTCAAGTTCACAGCCCGTTTGGTCTTTCATAAAAAAACGTTGATATTAGCCTATAAACACTCATGGTTCTCTCATTTCTCAACCGTTTTATTAAATGTAAAAATCTCCATATTCCTTAGGAATCTTGCTTTCATTCGCTGTATGGTACATGGTTCTATCGTTATCGAATTAATTAATTACGCATGGATTGATGGATTGCCAATATGCTGCTATCTACTCGCAATTCCATTCCGATCTGAAAGGTGGGTCTGTTCTTTTGAGGCATAAAGGTGACAGCATGCAGTGCAATAGGAATAATTAACCCAAATGTGACAAAGGCATGTCATGTCTTCTATGGTGCCAGCCTGAAGAAATGTCATACCACGATCCCCAAAGTGCGCATTCCGTATGTGACATCAGCTGACTGGTAAAGAGAATAGTACGGACATGTTGATTGGGTACGTCTCAAACACGCCTTAAACACACCCATGACTAATTCAAGGCCGTTTTGCGCACTCCGCGGGGTGTCAAAAGCGCTTCTTAACATGGCCAAAATTGCAATATGACATACTACACGCCCCCAGATCATAATACTGTAATTAGATTAGTAATATAGAAGTAAGTAAAATAGAAGTCCTAAATCGACCCCATGATGTGCTCATTTGCCTTTAGATGGACTAATGTTTTGTTGAAATGAACACAATCAACAGGTTATGAGGCAGAATGTGACAGGTCTGCAATGGATGGCCAGCGAGGCCTGGTCGACATACACTGGACTCCACACCCCTAAATTCATGCCGTACCTGGGAGGCACCCTGGGCATTGCCATGCGCCGTGGAGAGATACCAGGTCTCAAGCACTTCTTGTTAAAAATACATCCTGACACTGACCCTGACAACAGACATGAAAATAACATAGTGAGTCTTTTGTTTAATTTAGTATAAAGGAGTAGTTCACCAATATCACCATCACAGGGTTTTTTTGATTGAACATCCCTGCACAGTGAATGAAGAGTCAAAAGATTAAGATAAAAATGATCCGTGTATAAACTCCAAAATAACACTGAGAATGTAATCCAAAACCTCTATTTTCTAAAATATAACCGTAGGAGCAGAAAATAATTTGTGTGTGTGTGTGTGTGCGTGTGTGTGTGTGTGTGTGTGTGTTTGTGTGTGTGTGTGTGTGTGTGTGTGTGTGTGTGTGTGTGTTTGTGTGTGTGTGTGTGTGTGTGCGTGCGTGCGTGCGTGCGTGCGTGACTGTTCAGAGCTAATCTTCCCAAACCGCTGGCATAATCAACACACATTTCATGAGCACTATGCGACTACACAAATTGTTTTCACATGCTCTATAGTGATGGTTAAGTCTGCATTGGGTTTCTTCAGGTGAGGCGGTTTTGGGAGCACACATTTCGATGTAAATTTGCTCCACTTCCTTCGGAGTGGGTGGATGCTGGCGGAAGGGTTTGTACTGGACAAGAGGACCTTGGAACAGCAGAAACTTCCCTTTTGGATGTATCTGACCTAAGGGGAGAGTATACTGTGTACATGGCTGTGTATGCTCTGGCCCATGCCATCCATGACATGTTGCAATGTGTGCCAGGAAGAGGGCCTTTCATTGGGCACGGCTGTGCCAGTTTGCAGACAATACAGCCATGGCAGGTGTAATACTAATTCACAGTTTACCTGTTAACGTTTCTAGTTGGATTACATTTTTGAATAATAATGAAAGAAATGTGTATGTCTCATTTCTTCTAATGGCCAGACACTATAATACACCACTTATAATAATACAGCCCTCCAACCTACACAAACAACACTGGTCCCAATTTTAGTTAGTGAGCCAAAATACAGGAGCAGTCCATTCATCATTCATAGACTTAGAACGAGACATGTGTCAGTGAGTAGGCTACAGTTTCCCCCATCCGCATTGTTCTGGTGTGACATACATTTTCAAAAGACCCCTTCTTCATGAATCTTAAAAAAAGAACAAATATTATGGGATGCCATGTGCGTCTATAGTGACAGAAGGGCAGGAGAAAATACAGTTCCTGTTTATATGATGTTGTAAATACTAAAGGGTGTAGTTAATACAATAAGAGTTCTCTCAATGCAACTATTATATGTATATTGTTTCATAAAGACTCTTGCTTTTCATAATTTTGCTCACCACCATTTCTAGCTTGTGTATTACCTGGAAAAGATCAACTTCACCACACCATTTGGTGATCATGTATCATTTGATGAGAATGGTGATGCTTTACCAATCTATGATGTCATGAACTGGGTGTGGCTCCCTGATGGAGGCACAAAGATTCTCAATGTAGGTGTGGTCAAGAAGTCAGCCTCCATAGGCGAAGAACTAATCCTAGATGAAAACAGAATCTTCTGGAACTTTGAATCTAAAAAGGTCACTACAGCTTTCTAAAATAGCTACTGTAATGTCGAGCTCATGATGCGAATGCAATTTAGTTTGGAGTAAAATTGATCATTGTTTCCTCTGTAGCCGCCTCGGTCAGTGTGCAGTGAGAGCTGTTCCCCTGGAACGCGTGTGGCCAGAAGGAAAGGGGAACCTGTCTGCTGCTTTGACTGCATTGCTTGTTCTGAGGGAGAGATCAGCAATGAGACTGGTTGGTTTACACCATGTAGAAATGTACAGTAGGATATCTTTAGGACAATACTGTAATTGGCTGTATAGCTTTAACCTTGCTGTCTTATAGACTCTACAGAGTGCACCAGTTGTCCAGAGGACTTCTGGTCCAGTCTCCAGCGTGACCACTGTGTCCCTAAGAGCCTGGAGTTCCTCTCCTACCATGAGGCTCTTGGTATCTCCTTGACAACCATCTCATTGCTGGGCACATTTATCTCTGCCATTGTCCTGGGAATCTTCATCTATCATCGAAGCACACCCATGGTGCGCGCCAACAACTCAGAACTCAGCTTCCTTCTTTTGCTGTCACTCAAACTATGTTTCTTGTGTTCACTTCTGTTCATTGGCCGTCCCAGGATCTGGACTTGTCAGCTGAGGCATGCAGCATTTGGGATCAGCTTTGTGCTGTGTGTCTCGTGTATCCTGGTAAAGACTATGGTGGTTTTAGCTGTATTCAAGGCCTCCAAGCCTGGGGGTGCAGACATTATGAAGTGGTTTGGTACAATGCAGCAGAGAGGAACAGTTCTGGCTCTTACTTCCATCCAGGCAGCAATCTGCATAGCCTGGCTTGTGTCTGCCTCACCAACTCCTCATAAAAACATGCAATACCACAGTGATAAGATAGTCTATGAGTGTGATGTGGGATCAACAGTTGGATTTGCAGTGTTATTAGGTTATATTGGTTTACTGGCACTCCTCAGCTTCCTCCTAGCATTCATGGCAAGGAATCTTCCAGACAACTTCAATGAAGCCAAGTTAATCACTTTCAGTATGTTGATCTTCTGTGCCGTGTGGATAGCCTTCATCCCAGCATATATCAGCTCTCCAGGCAAATATGCAGATGTAGTGGAGGTTTTTGCTATTTTAGCATCTAGTTTTGGCCTGTTGGTGGCACTGTTTGGACCAAAGTGTTATATAATCCTTTTGAAACCTGAGAAAAACACTAAGAAGTCCATCATGGGTCGACGTGACACCAATACTTAGAAGCACAAATGCAAATGCAAAATTAATTTTCACTTTTTTCTACCAGATTAAACTAAAAGCAATCCATCTATCTAAAGTTATATCTATTGGCTATACGTTTGGTGATGTTAGACCTATTTATACTATATACCTTAGAAATATTACCTGTTGGTCAAAGTATTATAGGTATGTAAGAGGCAAATTATATAGGTTTCAAATCAGCGACATTATTTACGAAAGCATGGTTTCAATTAGTGAAAGCCCCCTTTCCCTTTGTGACATTTCATTCATGGTCAAAATGCCTGAAAATGTATGCTTTCATTCATTATTGTCTCCACCAGCCGAAGGCATGGTGGGAGAGTATGTTTTGCACTCCGTCCGTCCGTCCGTCCGTCCGTGTGTCCGTGTGTCCGTGTGTCCGTCCGTCCGTGAGCAGCTAATCTCGGCCACCGTTAACCCGGTCGATGCCAAATTTTGCACACACACTCCCTGGATGCCAACGATGAACCTCTGCCCCAAACTTTCCAGAACGGCCTGTTATAGCGCCACCAGGAGGCTGCTTTGTGCAAAACAAGTTTTTGCACAGTACACCTACAGAATTTGTCCAAACATCACGCAAATTGGTACACAGTCTCTCTAGAGCCATTCAACGAAACGGGTCTTTCACATTTCTCAGACTCCATCCTGATTGGTTAAGATTGGCTTCCAAAATTCACAGGAGTGCTCAGTTTCAAACAAAATGCTGCAAATCATGAACACATTGCGTGATTTCCGTGAAATTGTGCACCCACATTCCCACTAGGCTGAGGACAAAATGCCACATCAACAATTTCAACTCAGCCTCAAGGTGGCGCTATAACTGGCCCAAAAGTGTTTTTACCTCTAACTGCACGGATCTGTGGATAACTTTGTATGCCAACTCCCTAGAGGCCAAGGAAAAACCTTTGCCTGGAAATTTTCCCATCTGCTCTTTATAGCGCCACCAGGAGGCCGGCATATGTAAAACACATTTTCTATTATTACTCCTTCACATTTTATCCTAATTTCACGCAAATCGGTACACATGATCTCCATAGTCATGTGATCAAGACAGGTTTGTTTGATTTCTCATATTCCATCCTGATTGGCCACCATTGGCTCCTACAGTTTTCAGGAGTAGCCCGCTTTGTACAAATCGCCACAACTCCTCAACGCAGCGTCCGATTGCAATGACATTGTGCACCCACATTCCCACTAGGCCGAGGACGAAATGCCACATGAACAATTTCAACTCAGCCTCAAGGTGGCGCTATAACTGGCCGAAAAGTGTTTTACCTCTAACTGCACGGATCTGTGGATAAGTTTGTATGCCAACTCCCTAGAGGCCAAGGCAAAACCTTTGCCTGGAATTTTTCACATCTGCTCTTTATAGCGCCACCAGGAGGCCCACATATGTAAAACACATTTTCTATTATTACTCCTTCAGATTTTATCAAAATTTCACGCAAATCGGTACACATGATCTCCATAGTCATGTGATCAAGACAGGTTTGTTTGATTTCTCATATTACATCCTGATTGGCCACGATTGGCTCCTACAGTTTTCAGGAGTAGCCCGCTTTGTACAAATCGCCACAACTCCTCAACCTAGCATCCGATTGCGAACTGTGCACGCATATTCCCACTAGGCTGAGGAAGAAATGCCACTTGACAGTTTTCAACAGCCTGATGGTGGCGCTACAACAAGCCAAGTCGCGTCATGCACTCGCACACACACACACACACACACACACACACACACACACGCCAGGGAGCAGGGCTAACTAGACCCCCCACTGGTCAAAATCTGTGCTTGAACAACCTTTGGCAATTCTCATTTTACATCTATACATTTACACTTAATACAATATTTGTTTTGATTGCCCTGGTGGAGACCTGTGCCGATTGGCACTTTATCTAGTTTCATATGCATTTTCCCCCCACTGTTACGATCCTTTTTTCTTTTTTTTAAGATATTTTTTGGGGCTTTTTCTGCCTTTATTGGATAGTGTACAATATGGTGATAGGAAATGGGGATAGAGATGGTGGGGTGACACGCGGCAAAGGTCGTCAAGATCGGGAGTCGAACCCGTGGCACACCTTCAGGCTGGCTTAGCAGCCTATAGGTGCCCGGACCGCTACACTAGCCGCCCGGGCCACGACCCTAATTTCTAGCGGTGTAAAGGTCGCAACATAAACAAACAGGACAAAGGACTTAAAACTGAATATCCATTCATTTACACACAAAAAACTAATAAAAAGGTTACAAAAATATATGAATTGAAGATGCCTAACCTATAACAGAAAACAACTAAATAAGGACGCTCAATCAAAACAGAATAATCAAAAATGTGTCTTTAAAGGCTTGGTTTGGGTGGGAGGACAGAGGAAATGAGTCTCTGCTGCTGTTAAACAAGTGTTTTAAATTAAATAACCCTTAAGACTAATGTTTGCTGATGATTGCTGTACGTTCCGAAAGACTGAGCGGGCCATTTCTAGACATACTGTCTGAACTTTATGATTTTTGAACTAATGAACTTGCTGTTTTAAGTCAGGTGTCATTACATTTATTTTGTGAACTGATGTAAACAGTTTCCTTCAATCATAAATCAATCATTATTTTATTTATATTTAAATAAAACTGTGATGTCCAAGGTACAGTACGATGTTTTTTATTCAATAATTTCATTTGGGGAAATAAATGTCATTATAGCTGCTTTCTGCTGCACGGCAATTGTAGCCTTTTTGTCATCAAGGTGGTAACTAGGTGAACTTTGCCATTGACAGCCCATACATCCAAACAGACAAGTCCTATCTGATTGTATTAAACAACGTCAAATGCACCAGCATTGTTTGTGTTTGTGTTTACACAATGCTTGTGTTTACACTAACACTCAAAGCTGGGCAGTCCCTCAAAAATAAAGGAAGATTGACCGATTGGATTTTTTATTTCACAGTATGCAGAATGGGTACATTTCAAATGAAAGTATACAGTTCAATACAAAAACCGCTAAGTTGAAGATAGAACCAGAAAAAGCACAAGACTTTTAAATAAGGGTCCTCCATTTTCAATTCATCAGAACATTTAATGACTTGCAAATACGTACAGATACATGAGGAACAGAGGACAGTTGATCAACTGTCTGGATAAATATGTTTATTTATCTTTGAAGTCATGTGTATCTGATTGATTGATTGATTTCTTGATTGACACTGCAGAATTCCCCCTGTCACACAGGTCTCAAACTCACAGAGACCAAGGGAAAGGCATAGGCTTTTGACAACCATCTAGCTCTGGTCCATAACCCTAATGCACTTTGCTGCCATTGCATTAATGCTAGTCAAAGTCAAAGTCAACGTTTTACCTACTCACCAATACAAAGGCGGCTTGTGTTATTAGAAAGCCTACTTTCCTTAGTGGACGCACTCTGAGCCCCCCACCTCACGTATACAATTACATTATTGCAACGCTCTCTACACTGGGATTAGCCAGTCATCCTTGTCCCGTCTCCAACTGGTGGCGGCCAGACCCCTGAGGCACCAGGAGGAGGAGACCTGTCCTCTCTGCACTGGCTGCCGGTCCGGTATAGAATACATTCTCTAAAGCGGTTAGTCCCAATTTGGGCTGTCAAAGTTAACACACTATTAACTAGTTAACTCACAATCCTTTTAACGGCACTATTTTTTTTAACGCGCAATTAACGCACTGTGAAGTTTGACAGAATGGTTGAGAGACGCATGGCAATTTTACACTGAAGAGTTGAATAATTGTTAAACAGCTGCATTACTTAAGTTAATTTAAGTCTACACAATTAGAAAACTTAAAAAACATGTTATTTTGATCGACATGGCCTGTTATCTCTCGTAATGGTACCATTGGCCAACATCAATACAGTTCTTTAGTTTGGGTCTGGAAGGCTAAATGTCATCAAATGGTGGTCCGTGGCTCAAATGCAGAATAAATAATGGACCTTGATATGAAAAATCTTGAAAACCACTGATTTAAGGTATATTTAGAACGGATAAAAAATATGTGATTAATTTGCGATTAATCACAGTTAACTATGGACAATCATGCGATTAATCAGATTAAATATTTTAATCGATTGACAGCCCTAGTCCCAATACTTGATTCTGATTGGCTGGTTTCTGATTAGAAAAGGAAGGGTTGTCCGCACACTGTGTCCCTGCCAGGATTATTTTATTTAGTACAACGTTTCGACCCTTACGGGTCTTCGTCAGGTATGAGTACAAAACATCAAGTAGGCATATTATATACAACAGCATATGTCAACAAGGAACAAGCTCTATTGCAATGAGGGAAATCAAGCAAGACACACCCACCGCATCTGAAAGGATGTGGCTGCAATTAGCATAAAGGGCATATCAAGCTGAGGACTCTAATTATATTAGAAATAGTGGCACTAGGGCTAACTCTTTAGAACCCAAGTAGAATAGAGAAGTATAGAGGTGCAGACAAAATTAATAATAAGCTGCAAACCAGTAAAAACATTGCAAATGATACAAATACTGCCTACAAGTGGAGACCATACACAAGCAACAAAATAGTAAGGTACTGCAATTACAGTACAAAATAATGAGGACACAGCATAAGGACAACAACAATGGCAAGAACAACAGTGTACACAAAGTACAAAGTACAAAATAAAAATAAAGAATTATCCCAGAAATGGTTTGACATCAAATTCTCATTCAGCCCTTGAGGAGCCATAGCGTTGAGTAGTTGGTTTCTGATTAGACCATGTAGTAAATCTCACGATAATCCACACCTTCAATAACTTTATATCATTCCCAGCTGCGTTACATTGATTCCGCAGCTCTGTAGCTGAGATGGCTGTGCGGGTCGGAGACTCCCGCTTTGCGTCGTGGCTCACTACGCCTCTCAGCCATTATAAAATACCCGGTAAATGCCTCTTGTGACCTCTTGTGGCTTAATTATTGCTTCATCAAAACCCTCATTTTTGTCTACAACACCCTAAACGGGCTGGCCCCCTCCTACATCACTGACCTCCTATCCTATCCCCCCTTCATCAGGACCTATCAGGTCAGAAGAATTTCCACCACCAAAAAAGAGGCTCAGGGGCGACCGCGGCTGTCGCAGCCCCTACACTTTGGAACATCATTCCCCTTGCTGTTAGGACTGCTCCCTCCGTTGAGTCTTTTAAATCACGACTTAAAACCTTTATATATTCACAAGCCTTTGAATCCCCCTCATGATCCTGCACTTTTATATTTTATATTATTTTGCTTTAATTGCCTGGTTTCATTGACTGTCTTATATTATATTTCTGCATTGTATTTTACTGTATTGTATTGTAGCCTACTGTATTGCTCTTTTTGATGTTGAAGCACTTTGGTACAATGAGAGTTGTTTTTAAATGTGCTATATAAATTAATTTTATCTGATTTGATTTGATTTCTTTGATATGAAAGCATTGTTGACGTATGTTAAGCCCTGCCTCTTCTTCTGCCTCTGCCTTGCTAGGGTGTTGATGTGTGTTGAAGGTGTGATCGATTATGTTATGGCATACGTTGGCCCAGGGGATGGCCTAACTAGGGATGGCCACAGCCCCACTGGCCCAATGGGTAATTTGTCCCTGGGCCTAACACTGTGTATAAAAATTAGCAACAGTGTTTGGAAAATGGGTTAAACAGAGGAGGTGCAGTCATGAACGCTTCTGTAGTTATACAACGGATTCCATATGTGTACTTGTGCTTGATGTTGTTCTCTTCATTCTCTCCTTTGTCTTCCTCACCTTCCTCTTCTTGTGAGTTACAGGCACAGTTTAAATTCAACAGAATGTACAAGGCTGGGGACTTTATTCTGGGTGGCTTGTTTGAAATCCATTTCTCCTCTGCCTTCCCTGAGCTGTCTTTCACCTCCAAGCAACAGGACCCCACTTGCTATGGGTGAGTATCGCACATAAAAAAGCAAGCAAGAGAACATTGTTTTAATATAGGACTATAGTATCACAGGATTATTTTATGTAGTTCTACAATCTATGAATTGAGTACCACAGACGAAAAACAGTCCAAATTTCATTCTGACCCCTCCACGAAAAGGCCTTGTAGTCCTGAACCCGTATCTATCATTTATACATTATGGATCAATAGTGTGGACTTAGACTGTTTTTCGTCTGTGGCATTTGTCAAGGTCACTGTGGAACTTTGTCTGTTAGATTTGACATTAACGCGTTCAGAACGGCCCAGACCATGGCTTTTGCCATCACAGAGATCAACAGGAACCCCAGCCTGCTACCCAACGTGACTCTGGGATACAGTCTCTATGATAACTGTCTCACACTTGGAGTAGGATTCCGTTCAGCTTTGTCATTGGTCAGTGGGAGAGAAGAACAATTTAAACTGGATGAGAGCTGTGTTGGCTCACCTCCAGTGCTTGGAATAGTGGGAGACTCTGTCTCATCACATTCAATTGCCATCTCTAGTGTATTAGGTTTGTACAGAGTGTCCTTGGTAAGTTTTCTTCTTTCAGCATCACCATTTTAATTGGCTATTTTAGTTTATTTACAAATCTAATATAATGATAAACAGTGTAGTCTTTCTACAGCCTGATAAAGAAAACAATATTGACTTGTTACAGAGCATGTAAGTGGAGCTGGCAGACTTTGAATGGAGCATGGGGGACAGTAGATTGCCACATTGTATATTGTTATACAATGTAACCTTTTAACCTTTTAACTAGTTTTCTAATACATTTGTTTTTACTTCTGTTCTGTAAAGCGACTTTGGATACCTTGAAGCGCTATATAAATCGTATATATTATTATTATTATTATATTATGTATATTGCGTTGTCTTATGAAAAAGGATAATGTTTGTGTTTTTCGTAACAAAGTATAACCTAGTGATTGATTATGGGTTAACAACACACCATACAAGTTTTAACAAACCTTGCATGGTGTGTGTTTTTACCCTTGTGTAGCGATGGTGATATCACTGCGTGGCAATATGCATTGCAAAGGCAGATGAAGGCTGGCTACGCGAGGCTATAGTGTGTTTTGTTGTGAGTGCTGAAGGGTTCGTATACGTGTTTGTCAAAAGACGGCATTGTGTTTCTGAACCAGGCCTCCTGATGCCTAAAGCTGCCTCTGTGTGTTCGCAGCAGACAATGCAGTCCCTTCTTTTCCCCTTTTGTTTTGTTTTTTGAGAGCAATGTTTTGCTGTAAAGGACACTGTGTGTGCGTTTACATCAATGGCTGTCATGTTGGAAACAGCAGTAAATCAGCGGAGCACAGCAGGTGCTCCGAGGGTTTGTTTTGGCATCGGTGTGTAGAGCGGAGCAGTCATTATCCAGAAATAACAGACTGATGAATTCAGCGATTGACCAATCAGAATCAAGCATTCAACCAAGCCATGTAATAAATAATTATAGTACCGCATAGGTATATTACAGAATATATATTTTGTGTATTTTTCAGGTAAGTTACTATTCCACGTGCTCCTGTCTGAGTGACCGGAATAAGTTCCCATCTTTCTTTAGAACAATCCCAAGTGATGCCTTCCAGGTGAACTTCTACAGACAGAACATCTGTTGGTATCAAGTAGTAGCCTACACATCACTTCCCTTTATTGATATTGCATATCGCCTCTCATTTATTTGTGTATAATACTGCTGGAGCTGAAGGGTTAGGTTTAGGGTCAGCATCAAAAGAAAATTAATGTGGGTTATACGCAGGAGATTCACTGATTTTACACTACAGTATGTGCATAATTAAACTAAGCAGGTCTTATCCCACCATTCTTCATCCATCAGGTCCAAGCTATGCTCCAAATCATAAAGCGGTTTGGGTGGACCTGGGCAGGACTGCTATTTACTAATGATGCCTATGGCCGAAATGCTGCCCAGTCATTCCAGTCTGCCCTGGCCCAGTCTGGTTTGGGTTGTCTGGCGTACGTGGAGGTTCTGCCCTGGGACCACGATCCGGCTGAACTTCAGAGGATTGTCACTGTGATGAAGACATCCACAGCTCGTGTGGTCGTTGCATTTGAACATGGGGGCAATATGCTTCATCTCATGGAGGAGGTTGTTTTTTCTAAATAAATTAAAATAATAATAGAAAGGTCACAAATTTTGAAAAATTGCAAAGTGTGGTTGCCACAGTCACTTACATAGGCCCCTCCCACTAATATTGTCAGTCAATTACAATGTCACGTTTTGTTATGGACAAAAGGACCATTCAAATTACATTTTGGACAGGTGTATTTAATACCTTTTCATACAAGGTTATTGATCCTAAGCCACTGATTGCATTGTATGGTGTAGTCCTACAGGAGTCACCAATAACAACTCCAAGTCTGTTTGCCCCAGAGTAAAACATAGATTGGCGTAACCAATTAGCTGCTACAACGGTATGCAAATCTCGGCCAATCACAGCGGAAGTTCGATTATTCGATTACTCCGGAGGGGAAAAGAAAGTGTCACAAAACAATAGTCTGGTTGCTCTTTGGGTAACCACACTAATAATAATAATAAATATATAGCGTAAATATGTATATTATTATGTACCGGTATATAATTTTTCAAGAAATTAAGAAAACATATTTTTAAAACAAAGCAATACTGCCTCATCAAAGTAGGTACTGTGAATTTATACTGTATATTGTCAGATACTTACATGAGAGGGGGAGAGGTGGTGGTGGAGACAGACAGACAGACAGACAGACAGACAGACAAACAAATGGAGTTAGCTGGTTTTGTCAGAGGCACTTTTTAATACTTTATTTTAATTCGTTCAATATTTTGTGAATCAACACACAGACATGAAGGGTGTTCAATAGCATTGATTTATATACCGTATAGGTGGTAAAGCAGAATGTGACAGGTCTGCAATGGATGGCCAGTGAGGCCTGGACAACCGAACCTAAGCTCCTGACTCTGGACTTCATGCCGTACCTGGGAGGCACCCTGGGCATTGCCATCCGTCGTGGAGAGATACCAGGTCTAAAGGACTTCTTGTTAAAAATCCATCCCGACAATGGCCATGACAACAGCCATGGCAATACCATAGTGAGTCTTTTGTTTCATTTTTTAAACCCATTATGTACGGGATCCCCTTTTGTACCTTTCAGGACGGGAAACCCCTTTGGGTTAGTTATGTACAGTATAGCAACAGTATATATTGTACAGTATATAGTATATAGCAACTATGTACAGTATATAGCAACATATATATTTTTTGTCATTTTGAATTAATATTTTATGAAAACGTAGGTCAGGATTTAGAAGGCCTTTTTAGAATCGGCCTCAGTCCTAAATGGGTTAAGTTGCAATTTTGTGTTCATTCACACGCTTTGTGCTTTAGAGAATTACTGTATGCTTTAAGTTTTCACTGTGTGTCTTCAGATGAGGCGGTTTTGGGAGCGCACATTTCAGTGTAATTTCCCTCCCCTTCCGTCAGAGTGGGTGGCTGCTGGTGGAAGGGTGTGTACAGGACAAGAGGACCTAGCAACAGCAGAAACTGCACTTTTGGATGTATCTGACCTCAGGCCAGAGTACAATGTGTACAAGGCTGTGTATGCTCTGGCCCATGCCATCCATGACATGTTGCATTGTGTGCCAGGAAAAGGGCCTTTTATTGGGCACAGCTGTGCCGGTTTGCGGACAATAAAGCCATGGCAGGTGAAATGTAATTTATAATTATGTTTCTAGTTGGGTTAGACTAATAATGATTTAGGTTTGGCTGGTGTCTGGGCCAATCTGACTATATATAAAATTTGGATCAGGTCATAACAGCAAAAGGCCAAAGGGTGTACACAAAAGACACTGATGGGGCGGAATAATTATGAGCCTGCAGTAGTCATTCAATTGTTAGTTTTAGTTGTTTATTTCACACAGTTGTGATTATTACCCATAAACCTGATATGCAGTGGTGTCTGAATAATTTCAAGTACAAATTGACATTGTACATCAAAATCTATTTCCCTTGTCTATGTACATTATGCGAGAAATATTTTGAGCAGCTGCTCAAAACACTTTTATAGTCACTTGCTCTTCATAATTCTGCTCATCACCCTGTCTAGCTTGTATATTACCTGGAAAGGATCAACTTCTCTACACCATTTGGTGATCACGTATCGTTTGATGAGAATGGTGATGCTTTACCAATCTATGATGTCATGAACTGGGTGTGGCTCCCTGATGGAAGCACAAAAGTTCACAACGTAGGTGTGGTCAAGAAGTTAGTCTCTGCAGGTGAAGAACTCATCCTGGATGAAGACAGAATCTTCTGGAACTTTGAATCTAAAAAGGTCACTTCAGCTTTCTATAGCTAATGCTGAGCTGGTGTGAATGTAAATCAGTTTGTACAAAAATTATCATTCTTAATTTCCTCTGTAGCCACCTCGGTCAGTGTGCAGTGAGAGCTGTTCCCCTGGAACCCGTGTGGCCAGAATTAAAGGGCAACCTGTCTGCTGCTTTGACTGCATTGCTTGTTCTGAGGGAGAGATCAGCAATGAGACTGGTTGGTTTACACCATGTAGTAATGTACAGTATCTTTAGGACAATACTGTACTTGTCCCTTTAACCTTGTCATCTTTGTTAGACTCTACAGAGTGTACCAGTTGTCCAGAGGACTTCTGGTCCAGTCCCCAGCGTGACCACTGTGTTCCTAAGAGCCTGGAGTTCCTCTCCTACCATGAGGCTCTTGGTATCTCCTTGACAAGCATCTCATTGCTGGGCACATTTATCTGTGCCATTGTCCTGGGAATCTTCATCTATCATCGAAGCACACCCATGGTGCGCGCCAACAACTCAGAACTCAGCTTCCAACTTTTGCTGTCACTCAAACTATGTTTCTTGTGTTCACTTCTGTTCATTGGCAGTCCCAGGATCTGGACTTGTCAGCTGAGGCATGCAGCATTTGGGATCAGCTTTGTGCTGTGTGTCTCGTGTATCCTGGTAAAGACTATGGTGGTTTTAGCTGTATTCAAGGCCTCCAAGCCTGGGGGTGCAGACATTATGAAGTGGTTTGGTACAATGCAGCAGAGAGGAACAGTTCTGGCTCTTACTTCCATCCAGGCAGCAATCTGCATAGCCTGGCTTGCGTCTTCCTCACCAGCTCCTCATAAAAACACACAATACCACAGTGATAAGATAGTCTATGAGTGTGATGTGGGATCAACAGTTGGATTTGCAGTGTTGTTGGGTTATATTGGTTTACTGGCACTCCTCAGCTTCCTCCTAGCATTCATGGCAAGGAATCTTCCAGACAACTTCAATGAAGCCAAGTTAATCACCTTCAGCATGTTGATCTTCTGTGCTGTGTGGATAGCCTTCATCCCAGCATATATAAGCTCTCCAGGCAAATATGCAGATGTAGTGGAGGTTTTTGCTATTTTAGCATCTAGCTTTGGAATTTTGGTGTCACTGTTTGGACCAAAGTGTTATATAATGCTTTTGAAACCTGAGAAAAACACTAAGAAGTCCATCATGGGTCGAGGTGACACCAAGACATAGAACCATGAATTCAATACAACATTTTTGTATTTTCTGTATAATAAATACATGGAGGAGCCTCCTGTTACTGAACAATATCAGAGTAGACCTAGTTAGTACTTATTATAACCAAAGAAAAGAATATCCTGCCTTTAAAGTCAATTCTGTTTAATATTATATTTAAAATATCAACTATGTCATGGTATATGAAGAATATTTGATGAACCACACTGACCACGTTTCCTGTTATTTCACATTTATTGGAGAGTTTTAATTAAGTGCAAGCTTCATGCTCTTTATATAGTTGGTTTCAGTTGTTGACCATCTGCTTAAGCATTATGTCATGACTAGTGATGGGAGATTAATCGGCAATCACATCGTTATCGGCCGATTCTAGTTGTTTTTAGATTGATCGGCATCGGTTCGATTAACGGGACTTTTTCCCCCAACGGGACTTTTTCCCCAACGGGACTTTAACATGACTGTTAACGGGCCTTTTCCCCCAAAGGGACTTTTTCCCCAACTGGTGGAAGCTGGTGGCGTGACGGACTGACAGTTTTTGCAGGTATTCATATCTACGACCTACAGTCGCTATAATACCAACCAAGGTTATTCAAATTACACTTGAAATACAAAAGACAACTATATTGCATCAGAACCACTGATTTAGCAAGGCAATATTTAACCCAATATTTAATTGGTGTTATGGTGTCATGTTCATTTAAAAACCTATGTCTCTTTAATAGGCCTATAGGGCTAATTAAAATTAGCCCTATAGGCGCGCGCACACACACACACACACACACACACACACACACACACACACACACACACACACACGAGGGTTAATTAAAACCAACATGTTTGTGTGCTTGTGGAGCTTGCAGTCAGGTGACATGTCTCAGCTAAGGGACTGTCATCTGGTCACTGGTGAGTTGAACATGCCCTTAGGCTCCACCCTTGTTCTAATCAGTCGTGGAAAAAGTAATTATATTTGTATTTTATTCATGTAAATGGAGCAATACCACATTATAGACATGCTCTGTTCCAAGTGAAGGTCCTGTAATACCTGTAGTCAACATTTACTGGATTTGTTTTATTTTTGAGGGGCGCTAGCCCCTCCTATACACATGTTTAATGTTTGTCTCAATGTTTGTTTTGTAAACGCCATTGACAATGAAGGGAAAATTTACGTCATAATGTGCCTCATTACGTCATATTGTCTCTTTATTGTTAATGGCGTTTAATGTTTGTGTTTGCACCGCTTGTTTTACATCCACATTACATAACCTAATCAACATGAGTTAGACTTTAATATATTAGCGAATCGCGATAGATTAGACAGATAGATTGTCAGAAGTGAGGTTTAGATTGAACCCAGGATGCAATGCCACAGTAGAAAGAGTAGATTTAAGAATTTAATAACAGAGAATAGGCAAAACTTACAGTAACAACCAGGCAGGAGAACAGTAGTCCAAACATGCTAATCTACAGAGCAGAATGCAGGCGGAACAGCAGCAGTCCAACAAATACAAGGCTTACTGTGTAGAAATGCAGGATGTCCAAAAACGCTGAGTCCAAGAACAAGCGAGACCAAACACAAGGGTGCAATTGGTATAACCTGACAGTGAGTGTGTGAAATGAGTCCAGTCTTATAGGAGGTGGGTTGATTGGGGAAATGTTCTCAAGTGTGAAAGGGGCATGGCACTGTTGGGCTGATGAGGGAGTGTGAGCAGGTGTGAGACAAGGACAGATAGATAGATAAGATTAGATTAGATTAGATTAGATTAGATTAGATTAGATTAGATTAGATTAGATTAGATAGATAGATAGATAGATAGATAGATAGATAGATAGATAGATAGATAGATAGATAGATAGATAGATAGATAGATAGATAGATAGATAGATAGATAGATAGATAGATAGATAGATTATAGATTAGCGCCCCTCACTTCACACGGGTGTGCTTTTTGAGTGGTGCAACCACTCCTATAGACAGCTATGTGTGTCCCTGGGTCTGTCCCTGGCTGGCTGGGTCTGTCCGAGCACGAAAATAGCTTTTGGTTGGTTTTCACAACCAAGTGTCACTGTTGTGCAGCCTCAACACACGCGCACACACACACACACACACACACACACACACACACCCTCACACACACACACACACACACACACACACACACACACACACACACACACACACACACACACACACACACACACACACACACACACACAAACACACACTTAATATATTAACTGTATATGATGATTTGGGGTGTTACAGTACAGTACAGTAGAGGGTCCCCCTGGGGACCCCCACATGGTAACTCTGTCATTTCTCAACCATTTTCGGGCGCGGAACTTCCGGGGACCCCCCGTGGTCCCCACATGGAGTTGCACCACTCACTTCAAACAGGTGTGATTTTATATTCTATCATGGTGGGCTAACGCTGCAGCCATTGGGCGTCCGTCTTTGTCGCGTCACTGTCAACGCAGGGAATGTTTCCATTTGAATCAATGAATAGGCGGGTAAAAATATGGTTTGACCCTAAAAAAATTGCAACAAAAGGTTTCTCAACTTTGTTTTGTAGTATTAGGTGTCCTTAATAACATACTAAAAGTTTACCAAAGTTTGACCACCCGAAAAGTGTTATTTTCAAGATGGCCGCCGCCAGTTCTTAAAATACCATTACTCCTCCATTATTCATCCTAGAAAAATAATTTTGGTGTCTAACCCTATGTTTTGGTTATCTAGGAATCCAATTAGCATATATAAATGATATAAAAGTACAATGATATATTAAAGCAATTGTTTATAATGTTATAACAGTGTAATAGGACATTTCCCTTTTCTATAATGCCGTACTGCTGTATAGGTGAATTCATCACCATACACAATTCACATTCTGTTGAAGCTTTCAGGAGATTTATTTTGTTACCATAACAATAAGGAATATATTCATTATTACTGGGTGGTACTGTCATGTGACATTTGTAAAAGCATGGCTGCCAAGTGCATGGGAATATTACACAAATCATGGAATAAATTTACAGAGAAATGTCTGCCCTTTTTTTTGTAAAGGTGTCTGGCAATAATAATAATAAAAATAAGTCCCCTATAAGGGTAGTGGTTCCCAAACTGTGGGCCGGGACAAACATTGTGAAAATAGGCAATCTATAAAAGCTCACAACGCTGAGTGTCTTTGCAGCAAACACACTCAGTCAGTAGAACCAAATGGACACTTGTCTGGTCTATGGGGAAGATGGACTCCTCAGTGGGGATACAGTGGAGAGAAATGGCCCCTCATGGGCCTAGAGCAGGGGTGTCGAACTCAACTTGGGGCGAGGGCCGCATTGGTCAAAAGATCACTTGATGGGGGCCACAACCAGTTGCGGACGCACGCTCGATGTCTCAGTCAGTCACTGCTATAATATCTATCTATCTATCTATCTATCTATCTATCCTCAGACCCAGCCAGCCAGCCAGCCAGCCAGCAAGCCACACACATAGTGCTCAGACCCAGCCAGCCAGCCAGCCACACACATAGTTCTCAGACCCAGCCAGCCAGCAAGCCACACACATAGTGCTCAGACCCAGCCAGCCACACACATAGCTCCGTAAGGGAGTGGTTGCACCACTCAAAAAATCTTCAAAAAACTGAAGAGGCTACTGGAGATTGGAGAACCTGATTTGGACATGATCTGATGCAGGACAATATTATGTCACTATGACAGAAAGAGAAGATGGGTCTGGCCACATTCATTCACCCCATAATCTCAGTGGAAATTGGGGAATATGTTGACAATAGTCGACAGCTCTGCCGATTAATAATCAATTAATTGAACCCACCCCCCATATTAATCAATATCACAACATGGAGGTCTTAGAACTACCACCACAGGGACAGACAAGCCCCAATCTCTCAAGCTCTCAAGTGCCCCATAGCTTTAATGGGACATGTACTGTATGCGCCACCTCGGACATGCATAGAGGAGAAGACCGTGAGGGTCTTCTTAACTTTGCTCTTCTGTGCTCCAAGTCCCCAGGGAGAAATCCAGTGACCCCCCACTCCCCATACTCCCCTGTACCCACCTGAGGGGAATCCTAGGCCCACTAAACTCTAGACCGGACCCCCCTTTACCTTCTCACCCAACCCCACCTATCATACTCCCCTCTGCACCCGGTAGAGACTTAGGTTCTGACTACTCTGCACTAAGAGTAAGTAGAGCGTCGCAGTCCCACCCCCTCGAGAGAGACGGAGAAGAAATCACCGTTCATTTCCCTCATAGACTTTTCAAAAAGTATTTATTTAAAGACGTTTACGCCGCGGACAAAGCCAACTCTCGTCGCGACAATTCATGACAATAAACACAATGTTTTGGGCCAAACAAAGAATTAGAAAGTAGAAAAAAACAGCAGATTACAACACTTGTTGTTTTTCTTCTTTGTAATTATTTGTTTGGTCCAAAATATTGTGTGTGTTGTCATGATTTGTCACGACAAGAGTTGGCTTTGTACGACGCTTAAAAGGTCTTTAAATAAATACGTTTTGAAATGTCTATGGGAAAAATGCATTGGGAATTATTTCCTGGGCCTGGCGTCGTCATGAAAGGGGGCGGGACTGCAACGCTCTATAATGCAAGAAATTAGTTTTGGGTGGGGTGTATAATGATGAATTATTTACAGTAGTTTGAGCCAAAGTTTATCCACCAAGCTATCCAAAACGTTTCAATATTGCAATCATGTAGGCTATTATCTATAAACTGACAATTAGTTTTGTTGTGTTTTGAGGATATCTTGAAACCTTATTCCAAAAAATATATAAATATTCAGACATTTATTAAATATTTAGTTTAGTTAACTTGAAACTGGTGACTATTTCAGAGGGTTTTAACAGAGTCACAAACACAATATTGGATTTCACAATTATCTAATTGTATCTCTGCAATTTGAACAAGTTCAATGGACTCCTAGACCCCAAAAACATAGGGTTAGACACAAAAAGTACTTGTCTAGGATGAATAATGAAGGAGTTAGGCTATTTTAATGGTTTTTAGGCCATCTTGGACGCCATCTTGAAAATAACACCTTTCGGGTGGTCAAACTTTGGTAAACTTTTAGTATGTTATTAGGGACACCTAATACTACAAAAAACTGTTGAGAAACCTTTTGTTGCAATTTTTTTAGGGTAAGGTGCTTTTTTTTCATAGATTTACTCGCCTAGAAGGGTGCTCCACTGCCAACGGTTGACTATTGGCCGTGGCCCACGATACATACGCATCAAACGGGGCATACGCAAAGTAACCACAGTATACCGCTAATCAACTTACAAATTACATATACATATACATAGAGTCATTTCCTTTAATCCACCCGACACTGATCGACATATACGTCACCATCGAAAGCCGTCTCTTACCATACTTAACAATACTACTTTTTGACGTCCAAAAACTAGGTACGTAGCAAATAGCTAAACCTAATAATTCAATATCTCAATCTTTCACAGTCAGAGAAGCTGAGGTTTGACAGTTTGTAGCAGTCGACAGGCCATTTATGGCCTACTTGTGTGCAACAAGCAAGTAGGCACTCGACAGAGTGCAGTTCTAGTTCATATTGTGTTTAGTTTCCACGAGCGGGCCCTTACTGGGCTGCATTCACAAATTCAAGACACCTGTCTTGCGTTTGTCTTGTGTCTCTACGATAACTGGTCTTTGCTTGCCTCTTGAAGAGGGCGGTCATCTTACACACAACCGCCCTCTACCCCCCCCCCCCCCCCCCCTTCCCTGCAGCTAGGTATCTTTTTTTCCTCCCCCCCGCGCAGCTCATCCCTTCGATGGCTTGCGTAGGAAGAGAGCTTTTTTATGCCTGGCCCAAGCCCCCGCCACCCCCACCCAGAAACGTTTTATTTTTATTTTTCTATGATGCAAGAAAGATGTATTTGGCGCTGCACTGTGGCGACATGGACATAAGGGCTACGCTTGCATGAGGGCCCTTTGTCTAAGACAAATTTCTTCCTCGGGAGACAAATAATAAAGAACCTTGAACCTTAATAGTTAACTGCTGTGCTGCCTTTGGAGACCGATGTCCCTTCTAGGATCCTTAACCCATTCTGACCTGAGATCAGATTCTAAAAATGTCTTCTACGTCAATCGTTCTTTGATTTTTCAAAAATAGCAGACCTACAAGCTCGCGCTATGAGCCTTTCTATGTGGAGTTTGCATGTTCTCCCCGTGTCCCTTAGGGTAGATACCCTCACAAAAAACATGCAGTAATCCTGGTCACTAAACTGCCTCCCCCTGGCCAGCCGGGACGCCTGATGGAGGGGAAAGGAACTGGTTGGAATAACGTGTTCCTTCCACGCGCTACGTCCAACCAGGGAAACTCCCCCCCTGTCAGGTGTAAAGGAGCAACTTGGACACTCAGGCATGAAGGAAGCATGAGTTCAAGTCCGTTGCTCTCCCCTTGTCCCCCATATATGGGGACTAGGTTGGTGGAGGGTGTGTAGAGCCCAGGATCACATTAGATGATTGACACAGGGGTGAAAAATGGGTTACAAAATCGTGGGATAAAAATAATAATGTATATATATATATATATATATATATATATATATATAAACACTGTAATGATAATCAAACTCTACAAAAGTAACTAAAGTTTTCAAATAAATGTAGTGGAGTAAAAGTTCAAAATTTGTCTCTGAGATGTAGTGGAGTAGAAGTAGACGTAATTGGAAATACTCAAGTAAAGTACAAATACCTCACAGTTGTACTTAAGTGCAGTACTTAAATAAATGTACTTAGCCTACTTACTTTCCACCACTGGTAATGGCATAAGGGCAGTCCACTGTGGCACAGCACTGGGTATAAAATGTAGCAACTGCACATAGGATTTGGAGAAGGGGGTGTTAGACAGGGGACATAGGATTTGGAGAAGGGGGTGTTAGACAGGGGAGGACGGTCACGATGGCTTTACCACACACACACCTGCTTTCATACCTGTACTTGACCTTGTTGCTATTGTTCTGTTCATTCGCTCTGTTGTTTTCCTCCTCCTCTAATTCGTCTTGTGATTCCCAGGCACAGTTCAACCTCAACAGAATTCACAAGGCCGGTGACTTTATTTTGGGCGGGTTGTTTGACATCCACTACTACTCTGTGTTCCCTGAGCCATCTTTCACCTCCAAGCAACAGGACCCCACTTGCTATGGGTGAGTGAGTATCACAAATACGGTAGCAAACAAGAGAACAGGGAACGTGTGTTGATTGTTAAATACTGCCCTACAAAGACAAATGCTTGTTCGACACAATTATTTGTCTCACAGGTCAAATCAACCTCCATGATTTTGGGGGATAATTGATGGACAAGCGGATATGTTTATATTGTATGATGTGAGTGCATTGCTGGCTATATATGCACACACTGAAAACAAGAAGAAGAAATATGTGGATTTTACTGTATATTTCCATTCCAACAACATGGTTTTATAGTGAAAACATTGCACCTATACAGCTGCTGTTGACAGTAAATACCACCAGCAGTTTTTTTCTGAGAGTTTCTCTCTGCTCCCCTTTAAAAAAATGTGTGGTTGTTTTTCTTCTTTTTCAGGTGGGCCGTGTGTGTTTTTTTTACTTCTTATATTCACGGATTCAGGTGGGCTCTGTGTGTTTTTGTAGTTTTTACATTCACGGATTCAGGTGGGCTCTGTGTGTTTTTGTAGTTTTTACATTCAGGGATTCAGGTGGGCTCTGTGTGTTTTTGTAGTTTTTACATTCAGGGATTCAGGTGGGCTCTGTGTGTTTTTGTAGTTTTTACATTCAGGGATTCAGGTGGGCTCAGACCATGGCCTTTGCCATCGCAGAGATAAACAGAAACCCCCGCCTGCTGCCCAGCGTCACTCTGGGCTACAGCCTCTACGATAACTGCGTCACGCTCGGAGTGGCGTTCCGCGCTGCGTTGTCATTGGTCAGCGGGAGAGAGGAGCGGTTTCGCTTGGACGAGAGCTGCGTCGGCTCTCCTCCGGTGCTCGGAATTGTGGGTGATTCGACCTCTTCGAATACTATTGCCATCTCTAGTATACTGGGTTTGTACAGAGTTCCCTTGGTAAGTTTCCTACTCTAACCCAGTTTTGCTTTTCTTTTACCAAAACAGTTACTTTTCAGGAAATATGTCAGAGAATAACCTGTATTCCAGTGAGAGAGAGAGATGGCCTACTAGTGTGCAACAAGCTTGTGGGTTGTGTGATTAGTGATTACCCAGCAGAAGTAATTGTTATTGCCTGTTACTAAGCTGTCAATGGTGCTACAAGTTGTTTTCTGAAACTCCAAATGGCAAAGGTTACCACTAACTGTTTAGTATAGGCCACAACACAGCTTAATTTTGAATTGTAGCTTTGTTTTTTTTCTTACAGTAAAGGAGACTTTCTTACCTTTATTTGTAGTTGTCACGTCCCCACCAAAGAGGTCCAGGTGTTATTTTGTGCAAAAATGCATTATTGGCTATTTCCCCTAATATAAGCTCTGAATGGGGGTTGTGTTTTTGTGCTAATTGCTTATTTCCATCGAAATAAGTATAGTAAAGTGTGCCACTTGGGATACTATTTACATTATTTTTTACATTAGACCAAAAGAAAAAGCGATGGAAATAAGCGAATTAGCACAACACAGAGGGGTAGGGGATCTCTTTGAGCAGCCTTGTTAGCATGCAAAATGTATATAACCTGGTATCATATTACCTGTTTTGCAGGTGAGTTACTACGCCACCTGCTCCTGCCTGAGTGACTGGAATCAGTTCCCCTCCTTCTTTAGAACAATCCCTAGTGTTCCTTTCCAGGTAATCCATGATGCATTCGGCCTGTCCTTTGCTGTGTGTATAGTATAGGCCAGTAACTAGCATCCAGAGATTAAAATAGGGTGCATTTTGCATCCCAAAACACAGTTTATAGTTAAGCAATTTTGTCCTGACGTCGAAATAAAAATAACGTTCGCTCTGAAAGAATATATATTCAAAGATTTGTGCCGCATTTTTACGATTTAAATAGCAGACCTACAAGCTATGAGCTTGTAGATCTGCTATTTTTCAATAGCTAAAGTATAATATAATGCTTAGTTAAAACACCAAAAGGGGTTCCCGTACAGAATGGGTTAAGGGACGCAATAAAACAACGACCCCTGCATCCACGGGATGCACTACTGTACTACTGTACTGTTTTTTATTCTAGCTTATTTTGCTAGTTTTAGTTAGTTATAATAATAATTTATTCTGTTTTCTACATGAATATATATATATATACATGATATTCCTGTCTTACCTGCTGTCCTAATAAATATTGGTACTCTGGCTATTGGTGTGTGCGGCCACTTTCTTGTTTATTCAAGATCTCTTCTACATGAATATAACCATATAAAATGAAACAGGAGTTAAATGCTGCAATTTGTAAAAATGGCAAAAATATGACTCCTAACGTCGTTGAAGTGGGACTCATAAAATGTCCGTGGGACTCATCTAAAAGACCATCCCTGCATCCCGGGACTCATTACATTGAAAATCGATTTACATCACTATTATTTTCTATGATCACACGTGTGCGTGCGTGCGTGCATATACATATATATATATATATATATATATATATATATATATATATATAGCCTATATGCCTCCATTCTTTATGTCCAATCAGGTGCGAGCCATGCTCCACATTATGAAACGGTTCGGGTGGACCTGGGCAGGCCTGTTGTTCATTGACAACGACTGGGGTCACGACGCCGCCCGCATCTTCCAGTCTGACCTGAGCCAGGCCGCCCTGGGCTGTCTGGCCTACCTGGAGGCCCTGCCCTGGGACCACGACCCCGCCCAATACCAGAGGAGCGTCACTGTGATGAAGAGGTCCACAGCTCGTGTGGTCATTGTGTTCGCCTATGGGAGATATGTGGACAATCTCATGGCCGAGGTTAGGGTTAATGATTATCCACTTAACCCAATAAGATACAAGTCATTTTCTTCACTGTGAATGAATAGCCGATGAACAGGCTGGCTCGCCATGCGTTGCAAAGCTGACCTTGTAGATCAGCTACTTTCAGCAAATGTTTAAGATACGTGCTAATTCATAAGAATAGGTTGCAATTTAATTGCAAGCATTCGTAATGGCTATGTGATTTAATCATTTTCTTATGTTCATCAATAAAAAAAGGCTTAGCAATTATAAAAAAAACCTCTTCTTATATTGTTGCAATGATATTAAATAGCATTTGTCTTGATAACTGAGAATATTACACGCATTATGCAGGTGCTCATTTGCATATGCAGTAAATGGTGTGTGTGGGCGTGTGCGTGTTCTAGAGGTTTGGGCCGATACGTTCCCCTCACACCTACATTGCACCACCAATCTGACCGATATGCCCATCAAATCATCTCTGTTGGCTATTGTGTTGGCTATTCGAAAATAGCAGATATACAAGCTCACAGCGGGTAACTTCGTGCCACACTGCAAGCTTGTAGATTTTCTATTTTTGAACATTTTGTAAAGTGTGAGTAGGAGGCATTTGTAGAATCGGCCGCAGGTCTTAATGGATTGATTGTATGTTTGTTTGTTTGTTTCAATACAACCAACAGGTGGTAAAGCAGAATGTGGCAGGCCTGCAGTGGATAACCGCTGTGGGCTTGACAACAGACACCAGGTTCCAGACTCCCGACTTCATGCCGTACCTGAGAGGCACCCTGGGAATTGCGGTCCGCCACGGAGAGATAGCAGGTCTGAAGGACTTCTTGTTAAGAATACACCCCGACAATGACCCTGACAGCAGACAAGATGGCAATACCATAGTGAGTATTTTGGTTAATAGTTATATTAAGCTGCATTTTCCACACATGGTTAAAACATAGTGAAATCAGCCGATATATATAGTTCTGCTATTTTCACTTTATTGCATGACACAGTTGTACAAAGTACAAAGTATAAAACAACGCTCATGTGGATAATTGATTTATTTATATGTTAAAAAAAAGTTTGAGTTTTGATAGAAATATAGCCTGCTTAATCGAAAAAGTAAACAATATAATGACCGCTAAAAACCGAATCGATGGTTGTAGCCCTAAAATATTCACATTCGTCATGTTTCTCCAGGTGAGGCAGTTTTGGGAGGACACATTTCAGTGTAAATTTGCTCCCCTTCCGTCAGAGTGGGTGGATGCTGGTGGAAGGGTGTGTACAGGACAAGAGGACCTAGCAACAGCAGACACGATACTGCTGGATGTGTCTAACCTCAGGGATGAGTACAATGTGTACAAGGCTGTGTATACTATGGCCCATGCCCTCCACGACATGTTGCAGTGTGTACCAGGAAGAGGGCCGTTCATTGGGCACAGCTGTGCCCGTTTGCAGACAATACAACCATGGCAGGTGAAATGTTAATTAACAGTTTGCCAAGCTGTTTCTAGTTTGATTCAAATATAGAATTATAATGAATTTAAAAAAGCATGAAAAAAATGTAGTAATACCAATTGCTTGGCAGTAAATATTTATCATTGTTTGGAAAGGTAACACTGTTGCACACAAGCGTTTGGGGGGGTATACTTGCCAAATAGCTGATGCTCTTCGTAATTCTGCTCATTACCATTTCTAGCTTGTGTATTACCTGGAAAAGATCAACTTCACCACATCATTTGGTGATCATGTATCATTTGATGAAAATGGTGATGCTTTACCAATCTATGATGTCATGAACTGGGCATGGCTCCCCGATGGAAGCACAAAGGTTCACAATGTAGGTGTATATAAGAAGTCAACCTCCGCAGGTGAAGAACTCATCATCAATGAAGACAGAATATTCTGGAACTTTGAATCCAACAAGGTCACTTATCAGCTCTCTAAAATATCTCATGTCAAGCTTATGATGTGAATGAAATTGTTGTACTCTAGACTGTAATTGTTACAATTCTGTAGACTCCTCAGTCAGTGTGCAGTGAGAGCTGTTCCCCTGGAACCCGTGTGGCCAGAAGGAAAGGGCAACCTGTCTGCTGCTTTGACTGCATTGCTTGTTCTGAGGGAGAGATCAGCAATGAGACTGGTAGGTTCACATTATGTAGCAATTAGCCTCGATACCCAGGCTTTCATTTCGTCTGCGCGAAAGATGAAAGCCTGGAAAAAGCCGTGGGCTGAACCAGTCTAAAGTGGGAGTCAACCCTTCCGGGTGGGCGTCGCTCTAAATGATGTGACGTAGCGCTGCACTAGGGGGGAGAGGAGGGGCCGGGGGTGACGGACAGATCGATGAGATCCAATCAGGGTGCGCACATTTCTGAGGCGCGACCCTCCCATCTAGGCCAGAAATGTCTCTGCTTAGGTCAGGCTATGTAGCAATGTACTGCCGGCTATCCTAAGATGACACTAACTATTTATGTCTATTCCTTTAACCATGTCAGACTCTACAGAGTGCATCAGTTGTCTGGCGGACTTCTGGCCCAATCCACAACGTGACCACTGTGTCCCTAAGAGCATGGAATTCCTCTCCTATCATGAGCCCCTGGGTATCTCCTTAACCGCCATCTCATTGCTAGGCACACTTATCTCTACCATGGTCCTGGGAATCTTCATCTATCATCGAAACACACCCATGGTACGCGCCAACAACTCAGAGCTCAGCTTCCAACTTTTGCTGTCGCTCAAACTATGTTTCTTGTGCTCACTTCTATTCATTGGACACCCCAGACTCTGGACTTGTCAGCTGAGGCATGCAGTATTTGGGATCAGCTTTGTGCTGTGTGTCTCATGTATCCTGGTAAAGACTATGGTGGTTTTGGCTGTGTTCAAGGCCTCTAAGCCTGGGGGTGCAGACATTATGAAGTGGTTTGGTACAATGCAGCAGAGAGGAACCGTTCTGGCTCTTACTTCCGTCCAGGCAATAATCTGCATAGCCTGGCTTGTGTCTTCCTCACCAGCTCCTCATAAAAACATGCAATACCACAGTGATAAGATAGTCTATGAGTGTGATGTGGGATCAACAGTTGGTTTTGGAGTGTTATTAGGTTATATTGGTTTATTGGCACTCCTGAGCTTCCTCCTAGCATTCATGGCAAGGAATCTTCCAGACAACTTCAATGAAGCCAAGTTAATCACGTTCAGCATGCTGATCTTCTGTGCTGTGTGGATAGCCTTCATCCCAGCATATATCAGCTCCCCAGGCAAATATGCAGATGTAGTGGAGGTTTTTGCTATTTTAGCATCTAGTTTTGGCATTTTGGTGGCACTGTTTGGACCAAAATGTTACATAATCCTTTTGAAACCAGAGAGAAACACCAAGAAGTCCATCATGGGTCGAGGTGGCACGAAAACATAGAAGCAGAAATTAAATGATATTACATTTACTATGTATTGTACAACAATAAATGTATATGGAAACATTTGATTGCTGATAACCTTTTAGTAGATTCAGTTGTCTATACCATATTAAACCAAAAGCAGTAATCGGATTAGAGATCATATTATCTATATCAAAAATAAAACTTAGTGAAGTTGATTACCCCATTTAGGCCTAAGGCCGATTCTAAAAACGCCTCTAAATCCTGACCTAAGGTTTCTGAAAAACTTCAAATATTTATATAGCAGCATCAAAAAAATTACATTTTTGAATACTGTACATACTATACAGTATACAGAACCCAAATATGGGTTCCCGGCCTGAGGGGGTAAGATACCAATAGGGGTTCCCGCCCAGAATGGGTTAAGGGTTAACATGTTTGGTGATGTTCTGTGTTGGTCAAAGTACTATGAGGCACATTGGTTACAATCACGTGGTGACACTGTGGTGTGTCATCAGGTCTGATTTCAAATCCGCCCCTCAAAAACATAACTCACATAATGTTCTTATTGCACAATTCAGTAAAACATAGATCCCAGATGTTTGCATGTTTTCAGCCATTACTTTTAACATAATGTGTTTAGAAACAAATCACTGAACTGTCTTTACAGGGTCTTGAATCTGGGTTCGTTAATTATGCTTGTACTTTTTAAAGTTGCCTCCCAAGTTTGTAAATGCTCTCATTCTTTACACATGGATGGTGTGATTGTTTCGTGTTTCCCCCATGTCAATCACCTTCCCCTGTGGTCCCATGCTAATTCATGTCTGTCATGTTTCACCGCTTGCTCAGAGAGGCTCTCGGAAAAAGTGCCCGTCCACCATTGTGTAGTCTAAAGCTGCATTCAGACTTGAATATATATATTCGCATCGGTTCGTCCCGTTTGTGTTGCACCACTCCCGTTCACGCAATTCTCGTCTTTGCATTGACTTTGTATGTAATTGCGCCGCTCTAAACATCCAAGTCTGAACGCACCTTAAGGGTTTAACTATTTTTCAGTGTCAAATGTCTAGTGTAATGCAATCCTGGGCACTACACTCCCTCTGCCAACCTGAACTCTGCAGTTCTTGCTTTCATTTACTTGCATACAGAGAGTTACAGGACCATGTGCAGTCAGTGTAGCAACAACTCAGTGATCACTGGAGTTGTTGCAACACTGACTGGCCAGGCCACGAGTTTGCCATGATGTTTCACAACTTACTCAGAATGAATGACGAACCGTTCCATATAGTGGAAACTGGCTGACCATAATGACACCAGGGTGATCGTTTCCGGTTTCCCTTGAATAACTGATGACTGTCATCTTCTGAGTCAGATACATGATCTGACTCAGTTACAGAGAGTTATGCTCCCCTAAGTGGTGGACAATAGCGGTCCAGGGGGACAGAGACCCCGAACCGACCTCCCGCCACTTCAACTATAATGAACTAAAATCTTTATAAGAATTGGCTCGCCGGCCAAACAGTTCCAAGTACAAGCACTATTTAAGGGCATGATATAAGCAGGCAAAGTGAACTTCAATTTAATGACATCACATTCTTTCAGGCAGTGACAGTAATATACAGTACTGTACGTGTTACTGTTATACATGTTTTGTTTGGACAGCAGCTGTTGATGATTTACCAGCGTGAGCCATGAGACTTGTACAATGAACTATATTACTCACCTAACGCTACGGTGGTTCCATGTTTATTTATTTTTTCTCTATAATTTTTATTCCACAATTTTGTAACCCAATTTTCACCCCTGTGTCAATTATCCGATCCTGGGCTCTACACACCCTCCGCCAACCTTGTCATGGGCGACATGGGGAGGCAACGGACTTGAACTCATGCTTCCTTCATGCCCGAGTGTCCAAGTCGCTCCTTTACACCTGACAGGGGGGAGTTTCCCTGGTTGGACGTAGCACGTGGAAGGAACACGTTATTCCAACCAGTTGCTTTCCCCTCCATCAGGCACCCCGGCTGGCCAGGGGGAGGCAGTTTAGATACCAGCATTACTGCATGTTTTTTGTGAGGGTACCTACTACCTACCCTATAGCAGGTTTTTCTTCTGGACCATGTATTCAGTGACACACACACACACACACACACACACACACACACACACACTCTCTCTCTCTCTCTCTCTCTCTCTCGGTATACTCATCGATTTGATATATTCATAATAAATCCTCCCCCCACACACACACACCCACATAATATGGCTACTTTTTCACAACACGCTAGCCCTGTATGATGAAGTCTGGAACTTCATCAGGGGACGATGAAGCATGGTTACATGAAGCATTGTAATGTGGTGATACAAGGGTTCTGCCCTACAGCCGCGGATAAGCACTTGGACTCGGTTCCAAAGAGATAAATACTGTGAAAATAGCCGATCTACAAGCTCACAACGACTACGAGGCATTGAGAGCTCACGAGATCCCCCCTTCCCCCAAATGATGTGAGGATGTGGGGAAGCCCATAGGGGTCTGCCCTACAGCAGTGATATGAGCAATAAATGAACAGTGAGGAAGTGTCATACATGTGACCGGCTACTGGCCAACAGGAAACCATTTCATCACTTGGTTTCTTAGGGATCCTCCACGAAAACGCAAATGAGATCACAGCAGTTTCATTCATTTTGATGCGACTTCTAAGAAATGAGTGTTGGTTGGCACAGGATGGGGATATGACAAACAGTTTGGAAGTGCATAGATAGTACGCCGAGTTGCTGTCATCAGTGGTTTCATTTCACACTCTCAATCTGCATTACTTAATTTACAAGAAGTCTACACAATTAGAGAATGTAGAAGTATTATTTTGGCCTTGGCCAACGTTTGCCTGTTATCTCTCCTGTGGTACCAACATCAATACAGCATCCAACAACATCCAACAACATATTCAAAGTTTTGGGTCTGAGGCTAAATCTCATCAAATGGTGGGCCGTGGCTGAAATCCCGAATAGATAATGGGCCTTGATATGAACTATTTGACCAGAGTCCCTCAGGGATCCATATCCTAGTGTTCTTTGTGTTTTCGCTCTATTGATGTTATGTGAATCCTATTATGTACTGTCCCCATTTGGGTGTTCCAACCTGATAATATAATGTATTTTATTTCTCAGTGTTCTACTTGGTATGTAGGGTGTGATTACACATTGGATTAAGGTGAATTCTGTGTTGATTGTTGTGGGGTGATATAATTTGTGTAGAGGTGAGTGCTTTTAGGTCGGCCAACCTGGTGGCCGGCGAGAGCACTGGAGACTTTGGCTTGCCGGAAATAGTGCCAAAGCACTGCTGTGGGGCTAGTATGGTAAGATCATCTGAATCATCAGAACTGTTTGTCCAGTGGTGCACGGATGCCAAGAACAATAACTCAATCATCCTCACCCTACCGCACCACACCTGGAACCAACAGTTGTTACCTAATCCCAGAGACGTGGCTGGATCTGGAGGTTAGGAGTGGAGCTGGAAGGCAAGGAGCTGGCTGTTGGGTTGCAGAGCAGATTCAGCCAATTATCAAGAGCCTATATACTCCCTGCAGTTAAAGAGTACTGTTCAGCAGCACTCATTTTCCACCTTTGTATGCTGACCCTCTCAGAGTTGAGGGATAATGTGCAGGCCACATGCATGATTACACAGGCAGGCCCATTGGGAAATGCCCTGAATATTCCAATGATGGCCTATTGGATGTAGGCTTATTAGCCGGGCTATATTGGATGGACTAGTCCTCTGCTTTGGCTGCCGTCTCCTCTGCCTCATAATTCACGTCCAGCTCGGCATTCTCTTCCTCTAGACTCTCTAGCTGCTGGGCCACCACCTCATCAGCGTTATCTTCCTCTAGACTCTCCAGCTGCTGGGCCACCACCTCATCAGCGTTATCTTTCTCTAGACTCTCTAGCTGCTGGGCCACCACCTCATCAGCATTATCTTCCTCTAGACTCTCCAGCTGCTGGGCCACCACCTCATCAGCGTTATCTTCCTCTAGACTCTCCAGCTGCTGGGCCACCACCTCATCAGCGTTATCTTCCTCTAGACTCTCCAGCTGCTGGGCCACCACCTCATCAGCGTTATCTTCCTCTAGACTCTCCAGCTGCTGGGCCACCACCTCATCAGCGTTATCTTTCTCTAGACTCTCTAGCTGCTGGGCCACCACCTCATCAGCGTTATCTTCCTCTAGACTCTCCAGCTGCTGGGCCACCACCTCATCAGCGTTATCTTTCTCTAGACTCTCCAGCTGCTGGGCCACCACCTCATCAGCGTTATCTTTCTCTAGACTCTCTAGCTGCTGGGCCACCACCTCATCAGCGTTATCTTTCTCTAGACTCTCCAGCTGCTGGGCCACCACCTCATCAGCGTTATCTTTCTCTAGACTCTCTAGCTGCTGGGCCACCACCTCATCAGCATTATCTTTCTCTAGACTCTCTAGCTGCTGGGCCACCACCTCATCAGCGTTATCTTTCTCTAGACTCTCTAGCTGCCGGGCCAATTCTTTCTCATCCGTCTCGGTCACCACTGTTGGCTCCAATTGGATTTCAAAAATTCCCTTCTTGTCCTCTATCTTCTCCTTGATAGCAGCCATGGCCTGTTTGAGGACAGACAGGCCCTCTGTGTGCTCCAGTGTCGTCGTCGTCATCATGAATCGTGGATGAGCGATCAGGTTTATATTAATAGGCATGGCGTCCGTTGAGTAGGCGCGACCTGCCCGCAGAGCATCTTTGATGGCATCAATCCCCTCATACTCGTAGCACTGCACATCAATGTCTGCTCTGATTTTGACAGCCTGCGGAGTGAGTCGTCTTTTGATGTTGTCAATCAACCCCTTCCTCTCCATCTCCGTCAGGTCCAGGCCATCGAGGATTGAAGGATCTGACTCGGCCTGTTTGAAGGCATCATACGCTCCATATCCGGGCTTCTTGGATTTCTCGTCGAAGACCCAGGCAGTGCGCTGAAACAAGCTCTCCAGCTCTTCATCCTTGGTGTATTGAAGCCCATTAGCCACTTGTTGAAGGATGCTGTACACATTTTTGGATTTGGTGAATTTATCATGACACTTGGCCTTATCCTCTTCGGTAACTCTTCTTTTTGATAAATCAATATATCCTTTCTCGTTGTCTACTCTGATGACCTCTACGACCTCTTCGTGGCCTATGCGGATGAGCTTATTGATGGAACGGATACGTCGGCGTGACAGCTCACTGAGCGGGATCATGCCCTCTTTGTTGTTGTACTCCAAAAGGTTGACATAGGCGCCCATCTCGTCAATGGACCTCACCTTCACCATCACAACATTCTCCTCCTGTGGAAGCCGGGGCTGGTAAAAACGACAGCTGAGTCCTGGCATCTCTGTGATGTATATGGTTACAGACACTGTACTGTGAATATAGATGTGTCCTGGCTCTCCCTCACTCTCTATGACCTGTTGTTGAGCTAATTAAATATTTTTAGTCTTCACCCCTTATATAAGGGCTCAGATCTGACATCAGCTGACATCAAAAGACCTCTGCCCGGGCCGGACTCCATATTTGGGCATGCCTAAATACGGGTTCGTCCCACCGATTTCTGACATCATTCTGACATCTGCATAGACTCCATATTTGGGCATGCCTTACAAAGAACTCCATATATGGGCATAAAAGGGGATAACATCACTTCTGACACTGATTACTGTACTACCAATCTGTCTGTGTCCCTTTTATGCCCATATATGAAGATTTCATATCTCTGTGTCCCTTTATTCCTATATGGAGTTCTGTGTCAGGCATGCCCAAATATGGAGTGTTGTGATGTCAGTACAGGCCAGCTCCATATATGGAGCCTGGCCAGGGGGCCCCCGTGGGTCAGACCGACTCGACACTCCCTGTGGGGGTGTGGGATGCGCGTGTCCAATTTGAAGTCGGTGGGGCGAACGGTTCTCGAGTCACGTGCATTACAGACGTACAGAGACATGGGCCCTCATTTATCAACGTGGCGTACACCCAAATCTGGGTGTACACCGCGTTGAGGGCCATGGTGCATTTATAGATAGATGAAAATCATGCATCTGTGACTTAAACAACTTACACACTTTGGAAGTAGGGTAAACATGGAACCGGCACAGGGGGCACGGTGGCACAGTTGGTAGTGCTGTCGCCTCACTGCCTTGTATCACCACATTACAATGCTTCATCATCAACTCTGTTCCAGACTTCATCATACAAGCGTGTTGTGTAAAAGTAGCCATATTAGTGTGTGTGTGTGTGTGTGTGTGTGTGTGTGTGTGTGTGTGTGTGTGTGTGTGTGTGTGTGTGTGTGTGTGTGTGTGTGTGTGTGTGTGTGTGTGTGTGGAGGATTTATTATGAATATATCGAATCGATGAGTATACCAAGAGAGTGTGTGTGTGTGTGTGTGTATCACTGGATACATGGTCCAGAAGAAAAACCTGCCATGTGTCATTGCTGTCATGTAAGATGGTCTGTAAGATGGAGTTACAGGGTGTGTTTGTGGGTGGGTGGGTGGGTGGTGTGGCGTACCAGTAGTTGCACTTCTGCTTTTCCAGGCCTTAAGTATCAGACACCCTTCAAGCCTGTCACATCACTAGACTGCACTGAGGAGAAGAGAGGAAGATTGAATTAAACAATCATTGAATCACAGTCATTCATTCATTCATTCACTCACTCACTCACTCACTCACTCACTCACTCACTCACTCACCATTCATTCCACATTGAGTCTAGTGTCTATAGTAAAAATGGTGTCCTGTGGAATCCTGCTGAAGATTGCTGTAATAATGCTGGTGACTCTGGTTGTCATGGCCTCAGCCGGTGAGTTACATGATTATGCAGTAGTATAGCAGTATGTGTACGGTACAATGCCTAAAATAGTCAGTGGTGGAAAGTAACTAGGTACATTTACTCAAGTACTGTACATACAGTAAGTAAAACATTTTAGGAATTTACTGGAGTGATCTGTTCAATAATGTTTTACTTCTACTCCACTACATCTCAGAGGCAAATATTGTACTTTTTTTACTCCACTAATATGTATTTGAAAACTGGTTACTATTATAATTACAAAACATATAACATTATCCATTTATATAACTTGGCTATTTGAAAACAGCAGATCAACAAGCTCACATTATGGGTATGATAACCACCTATGTTATGTGTCATTCATAGCAAAATGACCTAACCCTTGATCCATGTGTTTTCCTACAGCGCCTGAGAAGCTAGCATCCTGCTGCACTACAGTAAGCAGACAGGAGATCCGAGAACCTATCACTGGATACATGGTCCAGAAGAAAAACCTGCCGTGTGTCACTGCTATCATGTAAGAGTCTATCTATCTATCTATCTATCTATCTATCTATCTATCTATCTATCTATCTATCTATCTATCTATCTATCTATCTATCTATCCATCTATCCATCTATCCAACTCATGTAGGATCTAAACTGTTGTGTTCTTGCAGTTTTCAGACAGAGAAAGGAGTGTTCTGCAGTCAATTCAATGCTCCCTGGGTGCGAAAGACAATCAAAAACTTTGAGTAAGTTCATTATTTAAGTAATGCATTAATTCACTCTCACTCACTCACTCACTCATTAATAATAACTAGCATTCACTAATTCCCCCTACTCCGCTTAACTGTCACCGTTTCTGTATTGTTATCTTAACAGGGCGGCACGCAGGAATAACGCCAAGCCTACCTCCCCTCTCTCCACCTCCTCTTCTACTCCCTCTCTCCTCTCCCTCCTTACTTCTTCCTCTTCTCATACCTCCTTGCCTCCGACCTCCTTGCCTCCTACCTCAATCACCTCCTCCTCCTCCTCCTCCTCCTCCTCCTCCTCCTCCTCCTCCTCCTCATCCCAGTGAGGTCTACAGTCGTACCTCAGCTCAGCGGGCCAGCGGACCAATAACAGGCCACGCTGGGCAACACCTACACTCTTGACTGTCTACTCTAAACAACACAAGTGCTGGAATTTGGCGGAAGCGGAAAAAAAGAGAAGTTCAACCGCACCCCACCGTCCTCTCCCTCTCCAGCCAATGACCTCCAATCCAGGAGGCAACCAGGAAGTCAACGAGGATGAATCAGCATTTCTGTTGAAGCAGCATGTGAATGAACGTGTTGAAAGTCGAGTGCTATTAATGACACTTTCAGGGCCATATTTGTGACATGATATAGGTTTGATAGGTTTTTAATTATTAACACAACACTAGTCTGTGTTTAATTTATTCTCGGTGCTCGGTGAACCTGTAAGAATGTATTTATTAGATTCATTTATTTATGGAATGAAATTATGTTGTTATTCCTGTTTTTATTGTGTTTCTAAGCTCATTATGTTATTTATGAAACCAACTTAAAAAGGTATAGGGTAAGTGAAATGTATTAGTTAAAATAAGTGTAAAAGCTCTATATCCTTGTTATTGCTATAGTATTTGTTCAGTAACAGGAGTGTCGATCACAGAAAACCCATTTTTAGGTTGGGATACCAATTTAATCCGAACAGAGACACAGAATAGCCTACAGGAAAACAATTAAGTGAAATTGGAATCTGTGATACAAAGAAATTAGCAGACACAATTGTAACTGGAACACCAACTTCATTCTCTCTTCTGATTGACTGAAATTTGCAACCCTCCAAACCCTGCCAATTCTGTTTATTAAAGAGCTGGAGACACAGGGAGACCCCTGTTATTGAACACTCTAAATAGCAATGCCTACTATCACAATATACTGTAATGTCTTAACCTGTCAACATTATTTTATTGTCGTTTTAACCAAAACCATAATTTACCCTGTATACTTTTAAGATAACTACTTTTGAGTTATTTTATTTATTACTTTAACTACCATGTTTTCATAGAAAGGGGAGTTGTGAAAGTGACACATTCAAATAATAAATAAATTAAATGTTTCACATTTTCATCGTTTAATTTCTTCATTTGAAAATAGAAGCTATACACTGAGGTATAACTTGATTGGGTTACAATATCCAATCAGGAGAGAGAACCCATATAAGCTTATATTTTTACAGTGTGTACTGTACATATTTATTGGTTTAACTTCCAAATTTACTTACCCCCGGTACTGAACAAACACTCTAATAGCAATTAGGGAATAAGAGCTATTTACACTAATCATATGAATATCACTTACACCCCCTTTAATCTCTACTACTTCTATTCCATCCCCTGAGTGTGTGGCTCCACGAAGTGACAGATAGGCCTATAGCTAAACAGAAAGGTACTGGACGTGGACGTAGAATTGGAGGTTGAACTGAAGAAACTGAATACAGAGAGGGGAGAGTGTGGAGAAAAGAAAAAAAGCACAAGTTGAAAATTACTATGATGATCTCTCTCCTCCCGGCTCTGCTGTAAAACGGTTTGAATAATTGTGCTTATCAATAAAAATAAATTGGAGGTTGTTTAAAACATAAATGTAATGCCTAGATTCTACTTACAGCTAGACAAGAACACTGCACTACAAATGACAAGGCAAGCCGGCAATTGACCATAAATCTCATAAATGTAAAATAAAACGGCAAAATGTGCATCATTTCATTATTCTTAAAGATGAAACATAAAGTAAACTCACAGACAAAGCTTCTCCAATGGCTCAAAACAAGTGGATGGCAAGTGATGAATTATACTGGAGCATACTGTGTACGTATATAGTATGCAGATATGTTCTGAGGTGGTACTTTGTGTAAAAAGGTTGAGAACCACTGGTGTAGATTATATTGTAGACGGAGCATATTAGAGTACATACTTTTGTAAATATTTCTCCCATGTACCGTTGACCCGATTCATTTCTAGCCCTATGTTTTTGTTCTGCCTCGTTGTCTCCACCAGGCCGAAGGCATGTGGGGAGAGTATGTTTTGCACTCCGTCCGTCCGTGTGTCCGTCCGTCCGTGTGTGTGTCCGTCCGTCCGTCCGTGTGTCCGTGAGCAGCTAATCTCGGCCACCGTTAACCCGGTCGATGCCACATTTTCCACACACACTCCCTGGATGCCAACGATGAACCTCTGCCCCAAACTTTCCAGAACGGCCTGTTATAGCGCCACCAGGAGGCCGCTTTGTGCAAAACAAGTTTTTGCACAGTACACCTACAGATTTTGCCCAAACATCACGCAAATTGGTACACAGTCTCTCTAGAGCCATTCAACGAAACCGCTCTTTCAGATTTCTCACACTCCATCCTGATTGGTTAAGATTGGCTTCCAAAGTTCACAGGAGTGCTGTGAACTGGCCAAAAAGTGTTTTTTACCTCTAACTGCACGGATCTGTGGATAACTTTGTATGCCAACTCCCTAGAGGCCAAGGAAAAACCTTTGCCTGGAATTTTTCACATCTGCTCTTTATAGCGCCACCAGGAGGCCGACATATGTAAAACACATTTTCTATTATTACTCCTTCAGATTTTATCCAAATTTCACGCAAATCGGTACACATGATCTCCATAGTCATGTGATCAAGACAGGTTTTTTTGATTTCTCATATTCCATCCTGATTGGCCACGATTGGCTCCTACACTTTTCAGGAGTAGCCCGCTTTGTACAAATCGCCACAACTCAATTATACACGCACATTTTCACTAGGCCGAGGACGACATGCCACAATTTTTTCCTCAAAATCAGCCTCACGGTGGCGCTATAACAGGCCAATTCCTGTTTTTAGCTATAACTGCATCGATCTGTATACAACTTATGTATGCACACATGGAAAAACATTGTACCTGCATCCCTCCAACACGAACCTCCGGCCCAAATCTTCCTCAACAGCCTGTTATAGCGCCACCATGAGGCCACAACCTGACCTGCCCTGGTGGAGACCTGTGCCGATTGGCACTTTATCTAGTTTATTTTTGTTCTGCTCACTGCACTACTGTATTATATTGTCACAGCTGTGTGATATGTTCCTTGTTTTTAATTTGTTTATACTGTGTTCATTGTTCAGCACCTTGTAGCCTAACTTTGTTTCGAAAGGTGCTTTATAAATAAAATGTACTTACTTACTTTCTGTGTGTTTTCTCAACAAAAAAAGCAAAGAAAAAAATCTGACCAGCAGGAAGTAAAGCCTTGCACATGTGATCATAACTACCAATAAGAACAGGGGAACATAGAGCACATTTAGCTGACAGCAGTCTTCAAAGCAACCACTAGATGGTGGTAAATACTCTTTCCTTCAAGTGACAAGACAAGTTCTACTCTCTCAGAGAGTCATCCCTAAACATTTCATAATTGTACACGAAATAAATGAAGATCAATATTCTTCATTATTATTATTTATTATTATTCTGTGTTTTGTTTAGCTCTGTGTGATATGATCACTTACTTAGTAAATTCCATGACTTCAAAACAAGGGTAGCCTATCCAGGCTGGAGGACCCAGATACAAATGTCCATCAGAACTCTGAAAATGCTCTCTTGCAACAACCCTCACCAACCTTATGTCTAATCAATGACTAGTCTAAACTAAGTATGCACCCAGCAGGTTATGTATGCTTACACAAACTCTGAGAGTGTAAAAGTGAAACCAATAAGTGTCCATTTGGTTCCAGTAGTGTCTCAGTCAAATTACACTGCAAATTACACTGCTCCAAAAATGTAGAAAACTGTCTCAAATGGGGGTCCAGCTGTAGCCCTAGCCTAATGCATATCACCGGGGGTCCATACAATTTAAACGTTTGTATCTCATAGCCTACTTATGGGTTTTTCATATAGTGTGTTTGGAGATGAAGCGTTTGGTGAGCTACAATTTTCAGAACTTCAGAGCATATTTGTCCCTGGCTTTCATTTTCATTATATTCACACACCAATGGTGGAAAGCTCATACTGACCAACTCACGCAATGTGGGGTTCAGTGTCTTGCCCAAAGACACTTTGACATGTAAGTAAGTATACATTTTATTTATAGAGCACATTTCACAGACATCAGTCACAAAGTGCTTCACAACAATAAAAGCAAAACATATCAATAGTATTAGTAACAATGGTAATATTAATAATAAAAATAAGAATAATGAAAAATAAAGCAAAGAAAGAGAAAACAGAACAAACGGCACTGGTCAAAAATAAATAATAATAATCAAGAGATCAATACAGCACTATATGTTGCAAAGGCTTGTCTAAAAAGGTGGGTCTTTAAATGTTTAAAAAAAGGTCCACTGAGGCCACAGATTTCAGGTGCTCCGGGAGGTCATTCCATAGCCTGGGGGCGAAACTAGCAAAGGCTGGATCACCTTTAGTTTTTAGCCTTGTGGGTGGAACGACCAGCAGGGCTTGGGATGAGGATCTCAGAGGTCTTCTAGGAACATATGGGTGGAGTAAGTCACAGATATATGGGGGTGCCTGACCATGGAGGGTTCTGTGTGAATTTTAAAATGAATTCTATAATTTACTGGGAGCCAGTGCAAGGAAAACAAGATGGGTGTGTCATGTGATGTGACAGGATCTCCTGGACCTGGTCAGCAATCTGGCAGCAGTGTTCTGAACCAGTTGCAGGCGGTCTAATGAGGAGTTGGAGAGACATGTGAAGAGGGAATTACAGTAATCCAGACGTGATGATATAAATTCATGGATGATAATTTCTAGCTCCGGGTGTGAAACGACTGATCTAAGTTTGGCGATATTGCGAAGATGGAAAGAACTGGAGACAGGAGGAGCCGGGATTCAAACTGCCGACCCATGGATCATTGGGCGACCTGCTCTACCTCCTGAGCCACAGCCTCCCCAGCCAACCCATTACATGGTCTACAGCTCTACCCTGTGTGGAGTGGACACCACACCACATTACTGAACCTGGCTGTGATACAAAAATAGCAGATCTACAAGCTCTGTGCTGCGCTACGAGCTTGTAAGTCTGCTATTTAAGTACGGCATAACATCACAGGTCCTGTCCAATTTTGGGTGAATGGCTTCCCGGCTATTGTAGATCTGATATTTGACCTTCTGTTCCTCTGTTCCATCCGGGCAGTCCCAGATGTCAGGTCACCCTGACACGCCTGCTGATTGGTCAAATGACTGCACTTTCACTTCCTCATTTACTGACAGGTCCGTCTGTCTGTCTGTCTGTCTGTCTGTCTGTCTGTCTGTCTGTCTGATGGTTTCAATGGTGATGAGCAGGCCTGGCATGGTTTTCCTCCGCCATCGGTGTGTGAATGACCGATGTAGGTACTGTTACTTAACTCACTCGCTGTAAAGTGGAGTAGTTAAAAATAAAGTACAAAAGTATTGCCATCAAAATGTACTAAAAGTAAAAGTACTCATTATGCTTAATGTGCCATTTCACAAGTTTTCAAATGTATAAGAATCTTATGAAAATGGCAGATCTACAAGCTCACGATGCATTGTGAGCTTGTAGATCAAAAACCACTGGTGGTCCCCAGACTGGTTGAGAACCATTGCGCTAGGCAATTTTACTATATAGGATGACTGTACTGTATTTGACCTAACTAAACATTTGAAAGACCAGACATGACAGAACAGATGAAGAAACATGAATGTAAAAACAGAAATGGAAATGAAAATAATTCTTACAGATGTACTCTTCATCTTCTAGCTCTTCTTCATTGACATTAAGAAAGTATTTAGACAGGTAGAGTACATACATGGGTATCTTGGTGGTGTATCGAATCTTGTGGACCAGACCCATTGCATGCAAGATGCTGTACTCTGTCGTCAACCCTAAGCCATCCCAGCCTGTCAAAGTGGGCAGGGGTGAGGTGGGTTCGGGGGGGGGGGGGGGGTTCGGTGAGGGTGCGTGCGTGGCTGCGTGCACACATGTGACACAGAGAAGAGGAAGCTGGGTGTGTATATAATCAGTACATGGGGAACAGTGCAGACATTGGATGTGAGTGTGACAGCTTCATCTGACCTCCACAGAGACTACCTGCCTCTTCTTCAGGTGAGAAACACCCCACACACTATACTGCACCTTTCATTTAACCCATTAAGACACATGAGAGTCCGTTGCTCTCCCCGGGTTGGCAGAGGGAGTCTAGGGCCCAGGATTTGAAAATTGACATTGGGTGAAAGAAATGGGTTACAAAAATCATGGGATAAAACATTAAAGAAAAAAAGACTCTATACAATGGTATAAAAAAAAGCTTTAAAAGGTTTTCTGAAAATGTGGTATATGACCCATATCTGAATATATTTAGTTCCAGGGACCCTCCAGAAGCAAAGATTTGAGTAAAAGTTTGAGTTTGTTTTATAAAATGTATAGTTACACAAATAATGTAGCATGGCATGAAGTCATTGAAGTGACGTGTTATGAGCTTGTGTATCTGTTATTTTTGAATAAAGTATAAAATGTGGTTAAAGTGGTTAAAAGATTGGGATGCAAAATCATGTAAAATTACACGCCTTCCTGGTTATAATGGGTGAAATGAGAGAGAGAGAAACAGAGAGAGTATTTCCCTCATGACTTATTGGCCGAGACAGGCAATATAATCTACTATTATATTAGCAGTATTTGTAGTAAGTGTACATAATTATGCTAGTTAATACTGACTGTTACAAAACAGGACCCTTCCACTCATAAATGTTGAAAGATACCCAACCATGTTGTATTATCATTAAAATCTTTTGCCAATTATTTTGGAGGCCCACTTGAAATATCCTCACGACCCACTGGTGGGCCAAGGGTCCAAGTACTATTCATTCAGCTCATGTTAGTATTCCTGTCAGAAACACTTACAAGTCTTACATGATAGAGACACCAATGCAGTAGATAGAAAATCTCTCTCTCTCACACACACACACACACACACACACACACACACACACACACACACACACACACACACACACACACACACGTGTGCGTCATGTGTGATGAAGAGGAGAGCACTGCGTTGGTGTGTGATAATGTAAGAAAGTGTGTGTGTGTGTGTGTGTGTGTGTGTGTGTGTGTGTGTGTGTGTGTGTGTGTGTGTGTGTGTGTGTGTGTGTGTGTGTGCATGCGTGTGTGTGCACAGTGTCAGTCATGTGTGATGAAGATGATGTCAGTGCATTGGTGGTTGATAATGGGAGTGGCATGAGCAAGGCGGGCTTTGCAGGAGAAGACGCGCCTCGCCTCGTCTTCCCGTCCATCGTGGGACGTCCCAAGCACCTGGTGAGATGCCATTGGTCGATTTGACCATATATACTGTACACTGTAGATAAGACCACACACCATTGGTCCATTCGACCATATAGAATAGATAGACAGATAAGAATACACCCTCCAGAAAAACGTGGGCTAAAATCCTTGATTATGCAGGCTAAAATCCTAAATCCTTGATTATGCAGGCTAAAATCCTAAATCCTTGATTATGCAGGCTAAAATCCTTAATTATGCAGGCTAAAATCCTTGATTATACAGGCTAAAATCCTTGATTATGCGATGAAATGCAGGTTTTTATGTGATTTTATTATTATTAGGGGCGTGATTATGCACCCTTTTTGAAAAACAATTACCCCTGCATAATCTGCGCCATTTGGCTTAATATGCGATACATTATGCGTTTTCACATAATCACATTTTTCTGGAGGTTCCATAAAGAAAGGCTAGATGGCACAAGGCGGAGTCTAAAGTGCAATTCACCGGCGGCCATCTTGCTACAGTCAACTGTTCTGGTGCATTCTATGGTATACTATAGCTGGTGATCTGCTCAAGCAAAATTATTCTTAACTCGCTGAAATCTTGACCGATATACAAACGGTTTTGTTTATTACAAACATTATCAGCCCTATGATTCAGGATGCTTATCTGCTTAATGTTATTTTTATATGAAAGTATGCAGTATCATAACTACTACATCTGTTTATAGCAAACCAAACCATTTGAAAATCGGTGGAAAATTGAGCAAGTTATTTGTTATTTAAAAAGATCATGCACCATAGACACAAGTGTGGACGAGCTGACTGTAGCAAGATGGCCGCCATGTGGTGACGTTGATCTCCATTGGCCAGGATTTATTCCTAAACTTAAACCTCAGTAAAACTATGTGTAAACCTAACCTTATTCCTAAATGTAACCTCGGTAATACTATAAACCTAACCTTATTCCGAAACTTAACCCCAATAAATTATGTCTAAATCTAACCTTATCTCTAAACTTAACCTCAGTAAAACTGTCTAAACCTAACCTTATTGCTAAACTTAACCTCAGTAAAACTGTCTAAACCTAACCTTATTCCTAAACTTTACCTCAGTAAAACTGTCTGAATCTAACGGTATTCCTAAACATAACATCTGTAAAACTATGTCTAGACCTAACCTTATTCCTAAACATAATCTCAGTAAAACTATAGGCCTATCTAAACCTAACCATATTCCTAAACGTAACCTTAGTGAAACAAATGCAAGAGTACAAGAACCGCGTTTCACTGAGCGGTCTGCAAAAAAGGAAGAAAATGGGGACGAGCCTCCCGGTTATTATGCTGTAGCACATTTTACATTATGCTTTGCCCGTCTGTCTGTCTGTCTGTCTGTCTCTCTTTGCCTGTCTGTCTGCAGGGTGGTGAGGGGCTGCAAGACGTACACGTGGGGAACGGGACTGAGTCTATGGAGGGAATTCTGAAACTCAAATACCCCATAGAGAACGGCATCGTCACCAACTGGGACGACATGGAGGAGGTGCGTACACACACACACACACACACACACACACACACACACACACACACACACACACACACACACACACACACACACACACACACACACACACACACACACACACCCTGTAGACCATTTTCGTCACCGCTAAACCCCTTATCCCTAAACTTCTTTGCCTTTTTTACTATTTTGCGAAACATTTTTGAATAGTTAAAATGGCCAGTCTACAAGCTCACAACGTGTCAATGTAGATTGCCTAGTTGAACTATTCAAAAATGTTTTTCAAAATAGTAAAAAAAAAAAAGCCAAAGAAGGGATAACGGATAAGGGGAAAGGGATAAGGGGTTTAGCGGTGACGAAAATGGAGCCCTTAGTCTCCCTGTAGGGCTCCATTTTCGTCACCGCTAAACCCCATATCCCTAAACTTCTTTGCCTTTTTTTCTATTTTGAAAAACATTTATTTATTACATTATTTAACTGTATATGAGATGATTTCCTGTTTATGTATGTGTATATGTGTGTATATGTTTATACTGTATGTTATTGTGTAGCCTACGTCTTTAAATGTTCTGATGAATTGAAAATGGAGGACCACGATGTAAACAAGTCTTAGTAGTTTCCATGGTTTCGTCCTCAATGAGTATAAGTGTTTGTATTGACTTGTGCTTTCGTTTGACATGTTCTACATACTTTGGAATAAAAATGTCAATCAATCTGTCAGATTTGGAAACACACATTCTACAAGCTGTCTACGGCCCCCGAAGAACATCCTGTCCTGCTGACCGAAGCCCCGCTGAACCCCGAGGCCAACAGAGAGAAGATGACACAGGTACACACACACACACACACACACACACACACACACACACACACACACACACACACACACACACACACACACACACACACACACACACACACACACACTTATTTTAATCTCTCTCTCCTCAGGTCATTTTTGAGAAGTTCAACATGCCTTCGATGTACGTCGCCATACAGGCTCTCCTGTCACTGTACGCTTCTGGACGCACCACTGGTCAGTGTCTGTCTGTTTTTTGTTCTATACTGTCTGTCTGTCTGACACAAAAAACATGGTAATACATCAAATACATGAATGATACGTAGGGCGGCTGTAGGCATGCATACCTGCTATACTTTTTAGGAACATTGACTCAATGTACCCCTGGACATTTGGTTAATTTTACCCACATCCACCATTTTAGAAAAACAAAAAAAATATCCATTGGCAAATCACCAACATGTAGGCCTATATTACATTTTAGACCTGTGTGTGTGTGTGTGTGTGTGTGTGTGTGTGTGTGTGTGTGTGTGTGTGTGTGTGTGTGTGTGTGTGTGTGTGTGTGTGTGTGTGTGTGTGGAGAATTCATTCAGCTCATGTTAGTGAGTCAGAGTTATACTGTAGTTCAGTGTAGTACAACAAAATAATGTAACTAAAATTAAGTAATTTATATGCCAATGAAATAATAAAGATGTAATGACATGATTGGATCACACCCACCACCTGGTTGTATACTTAAGGGTGACGAAGACCTTTTGGTCGAAACGCGTAGGTCCTGTTATTTATTTGCCTTGCTCATCGTCAAATAAACTATTTAATTTTTCACCAAAGACGGAGTGCCTTGGATTATTTTCTTTTCAAGTCTGCAATTTACACTTGGAGGAAGGATACCTTTTGTCCATCAGAGTTATAGTATTCCTGTCAGAAACAATTACAAGTCTTACATGATAGAGCCATCAATGCAGTAGATAGAAAATCTCTCTCTCGGGTTTCATGTGTGTAAAATAATGTTTTCTACTTTCTCCACCCAGGTATAGTCCTAGACAGTGGCGATGGAGTGAGCCACTCTGTTCCTATCTACGAGGGCTATGCTTTGCTTAAAGCCTGTATTAGGTTGGACGTGTCTGGACGAGACCTCACCAATTACCTCATGAAGATCCTGACCGAGAGAGGATACTCCTTCACCACCACAGGTACGCACGCACGCACGCACGCACGCACGCACGCACGCACCTGAACACATATACCTGTAGGCTACAGATTTGTCATCACAGGTGCATGCGTGCGCGCACACACACCTGAACACCTTTGCTTTATATATCCCAGACAAGTAAGATATTAGGAAGATGCTTCTGAACATGTGTGAGTTTGACCACTTCAAATGCGTTATTCTTAAAATAACAACTGAAAATAGCCGATCTACAAACACATTGAGGGCTTGTATATCGTCAATTCCCGCTGCGCAACATGCTTCCATAGAAGACATGCTGGCTTCTATGGAATCCAAATGACTGAAAAGTGTGTGTGTGTGTGTGTGTGTGTGTGTGTGTGTGTGTGTGTGTGTGTGTGTGTGTGTGTGTGTGTGTGTGTGGTGTGGTGTGTGTGTGTGTGTGTGTGTGCAGCGGAGAAGAGGATTGTTAGGGACATAAAAGAGAAGCTTTGCTACGTGGCGTTAGACTTCGAGCAAGAGATGCAGACGGCCACATCCTCCTCGTCTCTGGAGGAGAGCTACGAGCTTCCTGACGGACAGGTCATCACCATCGAGAACGAGAGGTTCAGATGTCCTGAGGTCCTGTTCCAGCCCTCCTTAATGGGTAACCCCCCTAACCTCTAGTCTCGCGTAGCCAGACAACTATTCCACAATCTCTGAATGCTACATAGAGCCTGGAACAACACCTCCCGAAATCCGAGTGAAAGGTTATAAAGTAAATAGCAGCATTTTTTGCAGTCACTTTAGGACAGATAGCAGCCTTTAGAAAGTATACAAAAAAGCTCAGACTACTCTGTTTACATGCATGTGCAGTAGGTCTACTATTAACTAACCATTTTCATGAGCCTCTGTGGTACTGGATGGCAAGCTAAAGTCACCTCATAGTTGTCAGTGTTATTTTGCATGCTGTAGCCCTTTCCACACCTAAGCGCAAAACGGTTTTGCGCCGCGGACAGAAGAAGCTGTGCGACGTGTGCGCAGCTGGTTTTTAGACAGCTGGTGGATGGGAATTACCAGCTGTCTAAAAACCCGGTTTTGAAGCTGTGCGCAGCCGAAAACGTGCGCGGCTCATTTGATAGTGTGGCAGCACCTTGTGTTGTTGAACACAAACACAGCTTGACTCACTCCGCTGTGTGCTGCCCCCTACAGGCATGGAGTCGGCGGGCATCCACGAGACCATATACAACAGCATCATGAAATGTGACGTCGACATCCGTAAGGACCTGTACGCCAACACCGTGATGTCGGGAGGCAACACCATGTTCCCGGGCATCGCCGACCGTATGCAGAAAGAGATCAGAGCACTGGCACCCCCCACCATGAAGATTAGGGTACATACAGTATTAGACCCCTAACCCTAACACCCCCCACCATGAAGATTAAGGTACATATTAGACCCCTAACCCTAACACCCCCCACCATGAAGATTAAGGTACATATTAGACCCCTAACCCTGGCACCCCCCACCATGAAGATTAAGGTACATATTAGACCCCTAACACCCCCCACCATGAAGATTAAGATACATATTAGACTCCTAACCCTGGCACCCCCCACCATGAAGATTAAGGTACATATTAGACCCCTAACCCTGGCACCCCCCACCATGAAGATTAAGGTACATATTAGACCCCTAACACCCCCCACCATGAAGATTAAGATACATAATATGTATCTTAATCTTCATGGTGGGGGGTGTTAGGGGTCTAATATTATTAGACCCCTAACACCTCCCACCATGATGATTAAGATACATATGTGACCGCCTCTGACAGAAAGGCCCTCATCTAATTTTTCAGTTTTCTCACTACACTAACTTCCATAAATTCCACTGCTATGCGAGGGGGCCAACTTTACCGAAACAATGCCTGTTTTGTGTTGGTGAAAGTCTATTCTCCAGGCTGCGAAGCGTCTCTGTTCCCCATCTTCTCTCTAAAATTCACTGTTTTTGTCGTGAAATAAAATACATCAAAGTGGATTGGATGCAGGCAAAACCCTGAAATGCCGTAGTAGAAGAAGTTTCTGTCCGGTACATGACTTTATTAAAATGGAACAAAATGCATTCTATCGAGAAACTGGGGACCCGAGATTCCCCAGCCCCGGAGAATAGACTTTTTCCTAGGTCTAGCAGGCTTTATTTTGGCGAGTAGCTACGTGGTTTTGTTTATTTTCTGTAACACCTCGCACTGCTGGGGGATATTTTGCCTGTGAGCAGCAGAGGCGTTATCCCACAGTATCTGCTCTCCCACCGACATCGGGTGTCCATTTATCTCCAACCGAGAGACACTAAGGGCTGTATTTTGCGTGTCTTAAGTACCAGGTCTTACCGTAACTTAAGACCTGGAGGCGTGGTCAATGCTCTTTGGCCACTCAGAATAGCCAAATGGCATTGATCACGCCTCCAGGTCTTAAGTTAAGTAATAAGACCTGGTACTTAAGACACGCAAAATACAGCCCTAAGAGTTACTTCTACTGTAGCTATAAAATCCCAAATGCTCCTCCATACTATAGCCATGTTCAAGAATTCTGTGTTTACAAACACACTGCAAGCACTCTAAATGGACAAAGACATTCCAAAGACCAATCGAAAACTACATGCAAATCTCGGAACTGCAGTGTTAAAGATACCGAAAAAACAAGCCTACTTTGACTTATAAATGTATACATTTAATTTACCCAAATCAATAATCTGTTGGAATGAAAACTTTCTTCAACATTCAAACTGTGTTAATATGCCTTTTCATTCTATAGGCGAGAACCATTTTGCCAGAGGTGGTCACTAATATTATTAGACCCCTAGGGTAGTAAGGGAGGCTGAAAACAACTAAAAAGAACACGCACATCCAAGTGCCTACTAGGCAGGGTGCTGGATTAAAAAAAGTCAAGTAGATAAATGAAACAATCAGCATACCATTTTCAGCTCAGAGATTTCTTTACTTAAAGTGGTAACATTTCGAGCCATAGCCCTTCTTCAGACCCAGAAAATGGTGTGTTTAATTTATCTATATAATTATGAGACCCCTAACATTAAGCTTAACACCCTCCACCATGTAGATCAAGGTCATTTTGAGGAAGCAATCTGATCGTGCTTAAACGAGCATGATGAAATGCCTAATCAAAACATGAAAATCAGCTGCTCTGTTCTCCCAGAGCGGAGCCGACTGGGTTGCTATGTTAGCGAGTTTCTTGGAAAAAAATTGGTTTAGTGGCTACATCTGTCATTAAAATAATACGATTTTTCTTAGCGAATACCTTCGTTTTTAAGGTTAGCTGTATAATCGCAATGTTACACTCGAGGGTCATGCTTTACTGTCATTAATCCATGTTCTGCGCTGCTAGACCCAGCCTGAAGCAACGCAGGCGTGCCATTAATGACGGTAAAGCACGACCCTTGAGTGTAATTATTGCTCATTAATACCACCCACCCTAACCCTGGCACCCTTCACCATGAAGATCAAGGTACATTAGATGATTAGACCACCCACCCATCCTAACACTAACCCTCCATGCGGTCTGGCTTATAGCTTGGACTCAGGGGGGGTGGACGCCTCTGCCTTGCATAGTCCTGCATAGAATATGCATCTTGCTATTCCTTTGCTATTCACCTTTTTTAAACCTCTCCCATCTTAACCCAAAATCTAACCCTAGGGCCTACACCATGAAAATTAAGGTGTAGAACTCTAATATTACTGATTGTCTTCTCTCGCCGGGACAACGCTCCACACGTCCCAAACTCTTCTCCCTTCTGGCTTCAAAACTGTGGAATGCACTTCCCATTGCAGTCAGAACTGCAGCATCACTCCCAATCTTCCTCCGTAGTCTGAAAACCCACCTTTTCAGACTCCATCATGGCCCATAGCACTTACCCCACCCCCTTAGATAGCATTTCTGTAGACTTAGATAGCATTTGATACAGACTTACAGCATGTTATGTAGACAGCACTATAATTGCATTGTATATAGTCATAGCACGTCATAGCGTCTGCTAAATGCCTAAATTGTAAATTGTAAATTGTCTCTCCTGCAGATCATTGCGCCTCCAGAGCGTAAGCACTCTGTGTGGATCGGAGGTTCCATCCTGGCCTCTCTCTCCACCTTCCAAAAAATGGTGATGTCCAAGCAGGAGTACAATGAGTCTGGGCCCAGCGTTGTGCACCGCAAGTTCTAATAAAACCCTGCCTCCGAGTCCACTAAACCCACCCCCATACCTCGCCTCGAAGCCCACTAAACCCACCCCCCAACCTGCCTCCAAGCCCACTAAACCCCTCCCCAAACCTGCCATGCACCCTGCAACTCTAAACCAGTAGTTTTCAACCAGAGAGAAAGAAATCACACACGTGTGAACTGAGTGGTGCAATTCCCCCCCCCCCCCTCTCTCTCCCTCTCCCTCTCTCTCTCTCAATTTAAATTTATAATAATTATTCAATAATAATAATAATAAATGAATACAGATAATTTACATTTGGGGGATATCTTTCACAATAATAAATAACTGTTCTAGACATTTCTTATCAGAAAATATTATATATTCCAGGCATTTTACTTACTTTTTTTCAGGGTTAAAGATTAAAGGTCAAAGGTTAAAAATTGTTTAAAATTCCAGAGATTTTGAAGTTGTGTGAATTTCTTCCTCTGTGGGGGGTATTTATATGCAAATATAATGACCAATGGCATTGCAAAACTAATCAATGAAAATCAATGATGATGTTTAGGTGAAAAATGAACAGGAAAAAATATGTTTTTGATAAAATACAATACAAATGTTGCCCAAAAGCATCACTGGGGCCTGAAGGTGGCCCCCAGCTAAATGATGGAGAGTTGGTAACCAAATGGACCCTTATTAGATCTTTAACTATTGAGTGTAAAATGATTGAAAACGGTTTAATTTTATACTCTCAAGATTAAAATTAATGTTAAACATCTGCATTACTTAATTTACAAGAAGTCTACACTATTGTAGGAGAATTGTTATTTTGATCAAGATATTCAAAGTTTTGGGTCTGAGAGGCTAAATGTCATCAAATGGTGGTCCGTGGCTCAAGAAAATGCCCAATAAATAATGGGCCTTGATATGAAAAGGGTTGAAAACAATGCACTCCTCTAGTCTGAACCATTCCTTTGCCACGCCCGCAGTCTAAGCCCCCCCCCCCCCCCCCCCCCCCCCGCACGCCACAGTCTAAACCTATTCTAGCCACGCCCCTACACTTCTAAACCCCTCGTTTTAATACTTATAAACGTATAAACCCCATCTATACTTTGTTAAGCGGAGTTCCGCAAGGCTTTGTTCTAGGCCCCCGGCCCCCCGCTGTTTTCACTCTACACTATTATTAGACATACTGCTGAAAGCCATTATGCGATGTGACGAGTGCGTTCCATCTGCTATGCTTATATGCTATATGCTATCTGTATGAATGTCCCAGGATTTCACAATAAAAGCTCCTCATACAAGGAAAACAATGTGATTTTCTTTTGTTTATTTGTTTACCTGTATTACCAGTATGTGGTTGTCTACGTGGGGTCCGGGGACACCCAGGGGGTCCTTGTAGGGGTCCCAGGAGGTCCCCAGCTAAATGCTTAGCAGTTACAGTTTTTCCACGATTATTATAAAAAAATCGAAACTTTGGCACAATTTGCACAACATTGACTTCATGTATCTAATCGCTCGACACAATTTGCACTATATCACACTACTCCCTTATCTGCATTAGACTCCGACTTTCCTTGTTTACACTCTGATATCACTTACACATCACCTTGTTGTCCAAACACTGACTACACACAATGTTCAGTTGTTGTACACACTTATCACGTAAAATCTCAAAGCATCAACCTACAACACACAACTATTGAAATTGCTAAACATTCAGGTCTGGTGAGCAATTTGTTGGAAACACCTGACCACATAGATGATTCACAGTGTGTCAACTACATTGTCATCTGGGACAATGTGAGCTTCCACCGGGCTGCTCAAGTGTGTGAGTGGTTCACCCACATCTTTCCGTTCTATACCTTCCACCTTATTCTCCTTTCCTGAATTCTATTAAGGAGTTCTTTTCAGCTTGGAGATAGAAGGTATATGAACGGAACCCACAGAACCGGGTCACACTGCTCTTTTGAGCAGTTTGTGTAGGCCGGTTTACAGAAAGAAAAGAAAAGAAAGAAAGAAAGAAAAGGCCTAGAGACATTCTTTGCCACCATACTGGCAAAGACCCTGTCTTAACAACTCACAACGAACCTCTGCAACCACAGCACAACACATATAACCTACTGCTTATCAGTCTTCCATTGAACACATACATTTGGAATCGATGCGGTTAGAAAGCACCCTCTCGCTCAAACCAAAAGGAAATAGCAAATTCACTCATATGATTATTGAAGTGATCAAGAGCCACATACACATCATTTATACTGTTCCCCGTGGCAACTCAATACCTTCAACGGCAGATACAACACAACATACAAACTGTCAAGTCACATCAGCAATCAATTCATGTTTCACTGCCACCCAGTAATTGGTTCCCAACATGATAGTAATAGACAAATAGTACTCCAGCTTGAATCACACTAGTATACATACAGCATACAAGCAGCATCAGCAGCAGCAGCAAAGAAACAAAAAACAAAGTTCCTACCTTGAGCTGCAGTCTTCTGCTTGAACAGCAGTTGTGTAAGGTAAAGGTCAATTGCCTTCTGTCTGTTAGAAAAGTACTGTATTTGAAGGCCCTATAGTAAAATATACTGGTTCTGTTCTGTCTTTCCACAAAATACTAGAAAATGCTTGATAGTGGGCTTGATAAGAACCTGATAAGCCTGATCGATAAGGTGCTCGTTAAAAAAATGAACAAGCTCCATCCCTCGACAAACTGTGGAACCCATGGATAGAGAGATAGAGCCTCTCTCTAGTTCATGATGAGCCCTCCAGCGGCGTGTCCAGTCATCTCCATCCTCCATACATCTGGCTAGCTGGCCAGTATTACTCTCAGTATCAAAGGCACCAACCAGCCTCGTTCACCTGGCTGCCATCTTCGCACTCAGCCTTGGATGTTTAGTACTGCACATTCTGGTGTAGTGCAGTGGTCAGGGGTTTTATGCAGCTAGGCTCTGTGATGCGGGAGTGAGGTCTAACAAACACCAACTCGGGACTCCTGGATTGCTGCCCTCCACACAATCCTATCTAACGTCAGGTTCTTGCAGTAGGCGTCTAATCTATGTAGATGGTGCGCTTCTTTCCCCTCCTAGCTCTGCCCTGGGTTGGCTCCCATAGTTCATCCTTCTCTCCCTGCAGTGGTCAGGATCCCTGACCATGCTGTGAATGCTGGACCCTAGAGCGGATTTAGGGCAGGCTCTAGGGTCCAGCATTCACAGCTTCTCAGGACTGAGAAGAAGTTGAGCTTGGGGGTCATCACCCTGGGTTGTGACCTGTGGAGCAGGTTGAGAGAGACACCATAATAAGCTTTGAGTAGAAGTAAGTAAGTAGGTAGAAAGAAAGAATGTGAGCTAACCAAGAGCCACAGTGTACCCTGTCACAACTCACTAGCAACAGCAGTCAGACAGCCTGTATACGTACCCTCACAAAACACCTAGTAGTATAGTATATAGCACATATATCCTATTATATCCTGTCACAACATATGTATATACAACATATGTATATACATATAGAGACATTACAAAAGTGTACATAATGTTAGATTTATACCAGATAAATAATACATTTTAGGAAGGGAGCTGTGAGGACTTTGGACATGCCTGCATGGACTAGGTTCAAGGTTGTGCCTTTGTTGAGATGTGATCTGTATTGTGTATTTATATGAAACTCTTATTCTGAAGCACCAAAATGCTCAACAGGAAATGCCTATTAACGTGTGCATAAAACTGCTGAATAAATGGCTGGCTTCAGTTGTGTTGACAAGCTGAAGGAGTGGATGTAATTGCTGCCTACTCGTGTGTGTTATTCTCTTTTTCCTTATGATGTCCGACTAGCTCCCAGGCTATCTAGATTCCGTCTATCGCTGTAATGGCAGCTCTGCCAACAGCCTTGAAAATAATTCAGAGATAGAAGTGCAAATTTGGTTGTAACACTTAATTGGTTCTCCAATACCACTTTCAATTAAACCATCATTGCTAAACACTTAAAGGATAAATCCGCCCAAGCTGTTAAGCTCTTACAAGGAGTTTGTGCTGTCTCAAACAAAGCATTGTGTCTATATTTATTCTATTAATGTATATAGCACACAGCACTTCAAACACCTTTATGTTTGTTCATTTCACGCGCGAACACGCACGCACGCACACACACACATGGATGAGTTTTATGTAGGGTCCCTGTTCATAACTATATTTTCGTATGGGAATTCTGGAACGCGGACATAAATATGCTCTCTAAGATCGTATCTGCGGCGTTTGACGGCCTTTTTTAGTTTGAGTTATTCTGAATTCGTGAACTTTAAGTACCTATACATACCGCTGCGAATATCTCCTGTGGCGCGGAAGCCGTTAAGTATTTTTAATCTTTGTTTGACCGATTTGGTCGCTTTATTTCTTCTTGTTTGTTTACCGTTTATTGTACCGCCTCCCGGTGTGCGGTTGGCTTGTGCGGCTACGTCCCTGCCTCTGATCTGCTCTGTCATAGCTATAGCGCCACTAGCTAGCCAGATAGGCGGTACAATGAGGTGTCAATAAACAAGGAAGGAAGAGAAGAATCAAAGCGACCAAATCGGTCAAACAAAGATTAAAAATACTTAACGGCTTCCGCGCCACAGGGGATATTCGCAGCGGTATGTATAGGTTCAGAAACCCTCACACGAAAAAATGTCGTCAAAGAGCGCAGACAGGCCATAAACACGTTGTTTATCTTTTATGTATGTCTGCGTACCAGGTGGCATGGTACTGCTGGAACAGGACCCCATGCTCTGTGTCGTCAAAAAGTCAGAAACTTCAGTAGCATTGGGTTCTGCTTGGAGGGCTAACACACACCATAAGTAGTTAACTCACCTGCAGAATAAAAACAATCGACCAAGCGTTTTTTTTATGGAGAGAGATGAATTAACTTAACTGGTGTAATGTATGGGGTCTAAACATTATAACAGTAATGTTAAGTTACTTATTTACATACATGTATCCAAACATTACAAAATTAGACAGCATCCCAAGGAGAAGCTAGGTGGGCAGAAACCAGAAACACACGCATCAGTAGTCACAGTAGTCACAGGTCACCTGTGCAACAATCAACTTTATGTGTAACAGCTGATGTTGCTGATGTTGATCGAGAAACAGCGCCCCCTGTGGCTCAACTGTTCAACTTTCACATTTATTATTATGCTTTATTTATTCAGAGTGTTATTTCTCCTCTCTCAGGTCACTCTCAGAAAACCTCCATATAATCAACAGTCTTGTGATGAAAGCCATCGAGACAGTGGAGCTGGACAACAACCAGTGGTGGACAGTCTACACACTAGTGCACACACACACACACACACACACACACACACACACACACACACACACACACACACACACACACACACACACACACACACACACACACACACACATACACACACGCACGCACGCTGGCACGCACGCAGTTTAGTGCTGCAGCATCTGATTCATTTTTAAGACCGAAATACAATACACATCAGATTAGCTCGCTCTAATGCCGTTGCAATGCAGTTCAGATCTATGGAACAGATGCTACACATCAGAATCAGATATAATGAAAAACAACATGATATTGACTTGTTTCATACTACAGGAGTAGATTCCTGAAGATCAACTTCAGGAATTTGACACTTTGTCAAGTGCATTCGTCATTCTGGTGGCCCATGTGTCATGACTCATGACTGCTCCCTACTGGTGAGAACGTGAATTTATTTAACTTCTCAATGTTTGCTATATAACCATAAAAGTCTAATATAAATAGCTAGTGTAAATATGGTCTAACAATAGTAAATGCAGATGTGTTATTAAAACATCAGACAATCACTGTTAGGATAGAGTCCCAGGAATATGATGAGCTGTATCATCCAATCTGTCCCCACTATCTACCCCTTCCATTCCTTCTGTCTGTCTCCCACTCCCTACCTTTCTGTTCTCCTCCTCCATCAGCTCTGAAGTCTGACCCTCCAGAGGTAGGAACCTCCTCACCTTAGCTAAGTGAGGAAGAGGAGGAGGAGAAGGAGGAAGAAGATGAGGAGTGGACTCCTGGTCCGTCTGGTAATCCTACACTGCTACCACTCCCTAATTTCCCTGCAATGATATACACACATCTAAGCGAGTTGTGAGCTTGTAGATTGGCTATTCTGTTGCTTTTAATTGTGATCCTCTTGTGAGATGAAGATTGATTGATTGATTGAATACTGTATTAACTAGTTTGCAGGGGAAAAAAGCACAGGAAAGTACAGTTCAATTTCTCAATACAAGGTCTGCTAAAAGCATTAAACCCCAAGAAAGCCTATGGCTTGTTTCCATTGGGGGTCCTTCGGATTCATCAAAAATTGATTGAGTCGCTCCATATAGTATAGTCAATAAATGAAAAGGCCTTTTGACCAGTGAGTTGTAATTGTAACCAGGTAAAACATATTTAGGTTAATCTAAAACATATATAACCATGATAGCATATATACAGAACCACAGGTATATGGAGCCAATAAGTTATTTTCTTTCTTCGTAAAAGAATGTGTTCTAAATCCAAAACCTTTACACAAACTTAAGCAGTAAGCACGCTGAATTAGAATGAGCTTTGTGAAAGTGTGTGTGTGTGTGTGTGTGTGTATGTGTGTGTGTGTGTGTGTGTGTGTGTGTGTGTGTGTGTGTGTGTGTGTGTGTGCGTGTTGAATGAGGACGTGAAAGTGCAGTCATTTGACCAATCAGCAGGCGTGTCAGGGTGACCTGACATCTGGGACTGCCCGGATGGAACAGAGAGAGGAACAGGAGGTCACATATCACAGATCTACAAGCTTGTCAGGCTGTGTTTGCCACTACTGCGATTCGATTCGATTATGTTCAACTTCAGAGGTGGAAAAAGCTAAAAGTAAAAGTAAGTAAAAGTATCAATACTTCCTGTAGAAAAGGACTTTATTTATGGGGGCCAGTTTAAAACATTTTAGTGGCATATAGGAGAAAAATGAATTGAATACCTTGTTTTGAGCCGAATCGGAGTTGCACGTGGTTTGTTGAACTCCCTCTGGTGTTGTGATTGTGCACTTCGTTGACATTAAGGAAGTATTTAGACAGGTATATACATGGGTATCTTAGTATTGTAGCAAATCTTTATAGACAGTCACCAGACCCATTGCAAGGTGCTGGCCTTTGAGGTGCTGTGGTACCAAGAGGTACACATAGTCGAAGAACTGGGCTGCCATGTTAAGTGGTCAGATGGGTGGTAGGCCAGTCAATCTAAGATTTGACCCAAAAGAGATTGCAATAGTAATCGTTCAAGGTTCTTTTTATGATCCTTAGGGTCATCCAAATAACATATTAAAAAAATAGTATATTATATCAATTTTGGATCATGGTAAATTCAGGGGTTGAACGTTTGGGTACCATTGAAAACCTATATGAGGCCCCACGGCACCGCTGTAGAGGCCCCACGGCACCGCTGTAGAGGCCCCACGGACACCGCTGTAGAGGCCCCACAGGCTCCGCTGTAGAGGCCCCACAGGCTCCGCTGTAGAGGCCCCACGGACACCGCTGTAGAGGCCCCACAGGCTCCGCTGTAGAGGCCCCACAGGCTCCGCTGTAGAGGCCCCACGGCACCGCTGTAGAGGCCCCACGGACACCGCTGTAGAGGCCCCACGGGCACCGCTGTAGAGGCCCCACGGCACCGCTGTAGAGGCCCCACGGACACCGCTGTAGAGGCCCCACAGGCTCCGATGTAGAGGCCCCACAGGCACCGCTGTAGAGACCCCACGGCACCGCTGTAGAGGCCCCACGGACACCGCTGTATAGAGGCCCCACAGACACCGCTGTAGAGGCCCCATGGGCACCGCTGTAGAGGCCCCACGGGCACTGCTGTAGAGGCCCCACAGGCACCGCTGTAGAGGCCCCACAGGCACCGCTGTAGAGGCCCCACGGGCACCGCTGTAGAGGCCCCACAGGCACCGCTGTAGAGGCCCCACAGGCACCGCTGTAGAGGCCCCACGGGCACCGCTGTAGAGGCCCCACAGGCACCGCTGTAGAGGCCCCACGGGCACTGCTGAGGCCCCACAGGCACCGCTGTAGAGGCCCCACGGGCACCGCTGTAGAGACCCCACGGGCACCGCTGTAGAGACCCCACGGGCACCGCTGTAGAGGCCCCACAGGCACCGCTGTAGAGGCCCCACAGGCACCGCTGTAGAGGCCCCACGGGCACCACTGTAGAGGCCCCACGGGCACCGCTGTAGAGGCCCCACGGGCACCGCTGTAGAGGCCCCACGGGCACCGCTGTAGAGACCCCACGGGCACCGCTGTAGAGACCCCACGGGCACCGCTGTAGAGGCCCCACGGGCACCGCTGTAGAGGCCCCACGGGCACCGCTGTAGAGGCCCCACGGGCACCGCTGTAGAGGCCCCACGGGCACCGCTGTAGAGGCCCCACAGGCACCGCTGTAGAGGCCCCACGGGCACCGCTGTAGAGGCCCCACAGGCACCGCTGTAGAGGCCCCACGGGCACCGCTGTAGAGGCCCCACAGGCACCGCTGTAGAGGCCCCACGGGCACCGCTGTAGAGGCCCCACAGGCACCGCTGTAGAGGCCCCACAGGCACCGCTGTAGAGGCCCCACAGGCACCGCTGTAGAGGCCCCACGGGCACCGCTGTAGAGGCCCCACGGGCACCGCTGTAGAGGCCCCACGGGCACCGCTGTAGAGGCCCCACGGGCACCGCTGTAGAGGCCCCACAGGCACCGCTGTAGAGGCCCCACGGGCACCGTGAACACTTTTGAGAGTGCTTATTTGAAATGAAAAGGTACCTGAAACAGCCGTGTGACATACTGGCATCAAGGCCTTAATGTGAAGCACACGCATGTGTGTGTGTGTGTGTGTGTGTGTGTGTGTGTGTGTGTGTGTGTGTGTGTGTGTGTGTGTGTGTGTGTGTGTGTGTGTGTGTGTGTGTGTGTGTGTGTGTGTGTGTGTGTGTGTGTGTGTGTGTGTGTGTGTGTGTGTGTGTGTGTGTGTGTGTGTGTGTGTGAGAGTGTGTGTGTATGTGCGTGCGTGTGGGTCTGGGTCACCTTAATCACAACAAATATCAACTCAGCACAATCACAAAACCGCACACTTCCCTGTTCTGCCTGAGAATAGGTCATTTGTGCATGTGCGTGTGGATGCACTTGTTTATGCTATTTTAGTCTGTCCTTGTTATTGTCTTGTATAGACAGACGCCTTATCAGACGACGTCACACTGCACCGGCATGCTCGCGCAGGTCGGGTAGCACATGAACACCACCTGTTGACAGTCTTTGTATTGAGTTTGTGCTTAAAATGTACTGTAAATTCTACAAACTGTTAATAAATATTTCAATCAATCAATCAAAAAACCTCTCATAAGATGCAATGGAAAAGTTCTAACTGCAGTCACGTGTAAAAGAATGCCCCGTCAAACTTTCAGATGCTGTTTTTCTCCCAGTCAGCGCAGGCACACCTGAGAGTCACAAAGACTTCCACTCTGGGGAATGGATGTTGAACTTTGACAATCTTGTGAAGGTTCTGGTGACCAGTGAATGTCTGCCATTATCATGTCTTGATTTCTGAGCCTATTCGGCTATTTCGAAAATATATGAATACATTTTATACTGAAGTAAATGAACTATAAAAAGAGAAGAGTGCTTTTCCTCTCTCTATAGAGCCCATAAACAAACATGAAGACTTGACTAAATACTTAGGCAAAAATACTATAAAGTCGACAGCAGACAGGCAGATGAATGAAGGTTTCCCAGTCCAGGTTTATTTGCGGAGACAAAGTACAGCTTCATGGCCTATAGCCCTAAGCCATGCACCCACCCTTCAGCCTGACGGCTTCAGGACACTGACCCCCAGACAGACAGTTCTGACAGTTTATAAAGAAGCCCAATACACATGAAATGGCTCAAACATTCAGTCATTTGACACTTCAGACCAAAATAATGGTCCAAGATATCTCCAGACCATATTATGTGTGGTCACAGGAAGAACAGTAGGAGACCTCTCTCTAGAATAGATGCTGCTAAGCTAGATCAAAGTAGGCATATAGCTATTTGCCATAGAGTGCAAGCTGTGAATGGTGCCTATCCGTCTGTCCTGTTGGCTCTCTCACCCATGAGGGGAGAGAAGAGACACAGGGTAACACTTTTAGTTTAAAACAATTATTTAGGCTATATTAATGAAATGTGGTTCCATAATACACGACAATACAAAAGATACCTTGTGAAACATTCTGCATAATGAGTATAGGCCCCTACTTGTGAGTATTTCTACACTGCAGTATACCTTTTACTCAAGTAAAACATAAAACGAAAAAAATAAAAACTTTTCCCACCACTGTGAGGGTGTGCGCGTGGCTGCTTGCACACGTGTGACAGAGAAGAGGAAGCTGTGGGTGTGTATATAATCAGTACATGGGGAACAGTGCAGACATTGGATGTGAGTGTGACAGCTTCATCTGACCTCCACAGAGACTACCTGCCTCTTCTTCAGGTGAGAAACACCCCACACACTATACTGCACCTTTCATTTAACCCATTACGACACATGAGAGTTCGTTGCTCTCCCCGGGTTGGTCTAGCTCCCAGGATTAAGCTACATTAGATAATTGACATTGGGTGAAAAAAATGGGCTGCAAAAATCGTGGGATAAAAAAAACTTTAAAAGGTTTAAAGTAAAGAAAAATGTAGTGTACTGTGTGTGGCATGAAGTGACATGCTATGAGCTTGCGTATCTGCTATTTTTTTTAATAAAGTATAAAATGTGGTTAAAGTGGTTAAAAGATTGTGATGCAAAATCATGTAAAATGACACAGATGCCTTCCTGGTTTTAATGGGTTAAATTTGTGCAGGTGTGCACTCATAAATGTTGTATTATCATTAAAATCTTACGTGTTTTTGCCAATTATTTTGGAGGCCCATTTGAAATATCCTCACGACCCACTGGTGGGCCCCGTTCCACAGGTTGAGAATCACTGCTATAAGTATTATTTGCATGCAGCTCATGTTAGGTTTCATGACTCCATAATGACACCGAGCGGTCTCTCTATTTTTGTAGTTGTGAGTACATCAACATTTAGGACAGCAATTTTATGAATGCCATTCTTACAGCTTTGTGCTATTTTGAACCATACTCTCTCTCTCTCTCTCTCTCTCTCTCTCTCTCAGACCCTAGAAAAAATGCATCGACAAATTCAACCAAATCAAAATGATGGTTACAGAAAGATTCCAACCCCATTCAAGGGGCGCTTCACCCATTCACTGGTAATCTGTCTGTCTGTCTGTCTTGTCTTGTCTTGTCTTGTCTTGTCCGTCCGTCCGTCCGTCCGTCCGTCCGTCTGTCTGTCTGCCCGCCCATCCACCTATCCAGTTATTATAACAACATGTATATCTTGCAGCCTGACTGTTCCAATAACGAAGATGATGGATTTGACGGCATGCCAGAGTATGAGCCATTTGAGGAAGAATACACTGATCCACCTACGGCCACGGCCAGAGCACCCAGGCCAGGACACGAGGAGGAAGAGGAATGTGAGTGTGCGCGCGTGTGTGTGTGCCCTTATCCGGCTGAAACGTTGCCCAAATTTGGACAGGTACATGACATGTGTCCTAACTAGACAACTGATGTCAAGGATTAAGGGCTATCAAAGTGGGCTCTGTCCTTGTGGGTGGTTCCAGGGGTTCCCCCAGTCAAAGATTATAGTTAACTTAATAATAATAAGGGGGCTGCACGGTGGCACAGTCGCCTCACAGCTGCAACGTCCTGGGTTTGATTTCCGCTGGGGGCGTGTTCTCTCCTCCTGAGCTCTCAATGAGCCAATGAAAAATGGCCATGTTACATGATGGTAATAACCCCATTCCGCCTATACCCCTACCCCTGGCCAGCCTGATGTAGGGATATGAACTGTCGGAATAACGTGTTCCTTCCACGCGCTACGTCCGGCCAGGGAAACTCTCCTCTGTCAGGTGAAAAGAAGCAGTTTGGACTCCTCATGCATAGAAAGAAGTATGAGGTCAGTCCGCTGCCCCCCCCCCACCCCCAGGATGGCAGAGGAAGTGTAGCGCCCAGGATTACATTAGATATTTGACATTGGGTGAAAAGTGGGTTGCAAAATTGTGGGATAAAAAAAAAAACGTAACACTATTTTCCATGAAGAATCTTGAACAAAATCTCTTCGTGGTTTTTCAAACAATCTTCATATTCTCTCTCTGTGTGTGTGTGTCTCTCTCTCTCTCTCTCTTTCTCTCTCTCTGCAGACTTACCTCTCAACGTGGAGGACATAGACATGTGTGAGCGCGGGTACAACAAGTGGACGGGCGATCCAGACACGACGTATGACAACAAGGCCCTGCATCACACCAAGGAGTACGACAACCCCAGGCTGGTGGTGCGCCGCGGCCACGAGTTCTTCATCCGCATCCGCTTCTGCAGAGACTTCTACCCGGATTACGACGACTTCCAGCTAGAGTTCCTGATCGGTCAGTTAATTGCTCACTGTTCTCTTGTATTCTCTATATATTCGGCCCTATATGCATGGCCCTTATATATTTGTGTATGTTCACTGTTGTTTTTAATATTTTCTATGGCTTTTATATGGCTGATTCACTGTTGTACACTGTTGTACAGTACTATTTAATTTCTCCATAGCCACACTCATACTTGTAGACCGCTGGCAGAATGCGGTTATTACATCATGGAACATGGCCATTTTCCATTGGCTCATTGAGAGCTCAGCCCCTCACCTACCCTGTATATAAAGACTTCCCCAAATGCTGCCACCTTTATGACTCTGCATAGGAGGGGTGTCCAAACTTTTTCCAAAGGGGGCCATATTAGAAAGTATTAAGACACCCAAGGGCCAACTACAGTAACCTGACGCTGCCAGATGAGGGCGGTATTGGGTAACCATGTATCCCAACACAGCATTCATCTGGGATCTCTCAGACAGTTGAGCTGACAAAAATCCGTTCTGTACCGGACCAATCAGCGTGAGCTAAGGGCGGGACATGGGCGAAACCGGATGTGAAGCTATATAGACACGTCAATATGATTGGTTGTGTTTGCACGCCCACACGGTGATAGACAGACGGTCCCATCCAATCATCTACCAAGTATCTTGAAAAAAAGGAACAGCCCCGTCATCGAATTTGCTTCCGCGATCCCAGATCCCAATAAGCTGTGAAACAAATTTGTGTAGCAAGCTTCTTGGATCTGGCAGCGTCAGGTTACAACTACAGTACATCTCCTAAAATAATGCACAGTTGGACTATGACAAAGTCACATACAATATGCATCACATTTAAACGATTCAATTTAACTAACATCATTAATATTTTATATCAATGGTCTTTTTGTCAGGTGTGTGCTGTGAACAAAAATTATAACTCAGCCTTTTTTCAGCCATATGTTACATTACCAAATGTAACCAGACGAGCAAGGTAAAAAATATATACAAGGAACAACAAATTATACTCCGGGAAATGCCCAGGTTAAAAAACGTTAATGTAAAAATGTCCCCATACTGTTGAGCGGGCCGTTCATAATAAAATTCAGGTATATAAGGCCGTATAAAATTCGTCCCAGGTCCACATTTGGCCAACGGGCCGCACTTTGGACACCCATGGCATGGGTCGAAACGTTAGGCTTTTTCTTCTACTAGCACCTCAAGGCTCGTGTGTCCTCTCCTCCTTCTGGTCAGTTAGTCAGTTTGAATCAGTGGACAAAGTACTCAATTGTCAATTGTAGAGCTGAAGTGGTTAATGAATGTTTTTTAATAATAATCCAAATCTACAAAGTAACTATTATACAGAATGTGCCATTTCAAGTTTTCAAATGTATAAACCTCTTTTGAAGCTGTTCTACAAGCTTACAATGGGTCGCATGACGACGACGCATTGTGACCTTGTAGATTTCACCTGTCAACCTGTCAACCACATCTGTAAACCTGTGATGTGACCACCCCCCCCCAGGCAACGACCCAACCCCCGGTCAGCAGCTCATCCAGCTCTTATTCGGGCTCCGTGCGGATTACGACCAACATACGGACTGGTCTGGGCGCACAGTGAGCGTGGATGGTGGGGATGTGACGCTGGGCATCACGCCGTCTGCAAACGCCATCGTGGGCAGGTTCAAGATGTACGTGGCCATCGCCAAGAAGCGTGGAATGCTCCGCACTCGCAGGGACCCTACCAAGGACCTCTACGTGCTGTTCAATGCCTGGTGTACTGGTGAGTTTTAGTACATCATCATCACTTGTCGGTAAATGGACAACAAGAATTTGCATTCCAATGGATGTAGTCGTTTAGTCTTTTGTTAATGAAAAATATATATATTAATACATCGGTATGCTTAACCAGTTTCACTTTAACATTTTTCAAAAATAGCAGATCTGATTTTGAATAGTTGAATTATAAAATAATGTTTTGTAATAATAGTAATCTATAAAGTAACTATACCTACAGTGGTCATTGTCAAATACTGGGAGTAAAAATAACAATATTTACTCTTGAGATGGAAAATGGACAGGAAATTAAAAGTCCCTGAAAATGATACTTAAAAAGCCTACTTGAGTAAATGTAATTAGTTACTTTCCACCTGTGAATAGCTCGCCTTTAACACTTTTAACACAACAGGAGTGGCATTTTGAAGCATTTCTTTTTAATGAGGACACATGTTTTTATTGTCTGTGATTAATGTAATTTTCCCCTATTGTTCATAAATAATAAGTAAGTAAGTTATGATTGTATTTAACTGGAGCACTGGGGGACGGTTCTAATGTGTAGACTAATCATTTGTTGGTTTGAATTTGTTTATATTTGGAGGCTTGTCTTTAGATCTGTCAAAAGAAGCTGAACGTGTGAATTCCTTAATGTCAAAATATGTCTCTCTGCCTGCCTGCGTGTGTAGATGATCCAGTGTATTTGGAAGATGAGGTGGAGAGGCAGGAGTATGTGCTGGAGGATGGGGGAACAATCTACCAGGGAGACCCCACTGCTGTGTCTGAGAGGAGCTGGATGTATGGACAGGTACACAGACACACAGACACACGCACGCACTCGTGCGCGGGAAAACCCATATATTTTCTGTTGATCTCTCACTCTCTTCATTTCTCACCCCTTCCTCACAATATTCTCTCTGTGTCTCTTTAGTTTGAGCTGGGAGTGTTGGATGCTTGTATCTACACACTGGACTCATCTCAGATGCTGATCGTACACAGAGCCGATCCAGTCAAGCTGGTCCGGAAGGGATCCGCCATGGTGAGCCTGCAAGCTCTAAAATGTTAGATCTCTTCTTCTTTGGGAGTCACTGGTAGATACTATTTTCTGTGGCCAAATGGATTTTCATTTAGAGTTCCTTAACCTTGACATTAAAGGTATATTCAGTGATTTCACTCAAAAAACCTTAGGTTTCGTTTTTGGCTGTGTGGGACCCAGCCTTTCGTCCAATCAGGATAGAGAGTCAAAAACGAAACCTAAGGTTTTTTGACCCCCAGGGGTTAACTGGGGACAGGGAGGAACTCCTTATATGGTCAGCACACTCTATAGTAGGGAGGATTATCACAACAAAACAAAAAAATAAGTGATATTTGAATTAAGTGAAATCACTGAATATACCTTTAAAATGTTTGAGAACAACTGGTTTAAAGTATTTATGTTAACCACTTAACCCATCTGCTGCCACCTGCTGGATGCAGAGCCAACCGCAGACTGCCGAGCCGTTTATAGTGTGACACACGTTGGATTGACATCCTGTTTGGGTGGCCATCTTAGATGCTGAATAAATAGTCAATGCTAGCGCGCTAAAATGAAGCCATCCTTGCTCTAGAAAGCACCAATGTTCCCAACTAGATCACCGGATAATCAGCAAAGACTTCCGAACATTGCGCGTTTTATCCAAACCATGGAGAGCTCCGTAGATTTTGAGTTATTCAGCTTTTTAGTCAGCCTGTGTAAAGGGAGGTGAACGGCAGCGCGGTTGCGCAATCAGGTCTAGGATCACTGAAAGAAGGAAAGGCTTCTTTGTTAATGGTACGCTAGCCTGAGCTAACGTGTTAGGTTTCTGGTCTAGAGGGGCGGGTCGCGGCTCAGATTTGCGCACGCCCTGATTGGATCTCATCGATCTGTCCATCACCCCCGGCCCCTCCTCTCCCCCCTAGTGCAGCGCTACGTCACATAATTTGGAGCGACGCCCACCCAGAAGGGTTGACTCCCACTTTTAGACCAGAGCGGCCAATGCGTTCCTCCAGGCTTTCAATTTTTGCACCAACAAAAATGAAAGCCTGGTACCGAGGCTAATGGTACCCCATCTTTCAGCAGCTGTAAAGACATATCCTAGGGTGGTTTAATAGAAACCAATGTGGGATTATGTTAGTACTAGTAGACAACCTTACCAACACATTGGTGAAGAAGATTATTGGTAAGAAATGTATTCCCAGATTTTATTAACTTGGGTTAACAAATCCTTTTAAATCATAATCAAAAGTCACTGGTTAACGTGGTTGGTTGGGGGAAGCCCAGCGACAGTCAGGCTCAGACTGGCTTTTATAGTGGTGGGCTGGGCCTTCCAGCTCAGCGTTGCCATGGACACGAGAGGAGCCACCAATCCTGTGAGGGTGATCAGTTCCTCACAGGTGAGAAGGACCAGAGCATCAATTACTAACTGATTGGCAATGAAGCCAACACCCAAGCCTCTTCTCCCATTCACAGAACACTCCAGCTTTCCACCTGGACTGAAGACAGAACACAAAACCATCCTACTAATAATCACCTCTCAAACTATTAACCAAAAGTATATTAATAATAATAATGGCCAGGGGCCATAACATCCCATGAATAGAAATATGAATAATTAAGAAGTAGTGAAAATAGCTGATCTACAAGCTAGTAGATCTGCTTACTTTTCACTAGTTTGGATCCCGCGGGCAAACGTCTAATCATCTCTCTCTTTTGGGTCTCGACCTGAAAAGTTTGGGAAACACTGACTGCTCTAAGTCAGTGGCTAAGTGTAATGTGTGTTTGTTTGTTGTCTCATGTCAGCTGAACAGCCAGGATGACAACGGGGTACTGGTGGGGAACTGGAGTGACGACTACTCCATGGGAGTGGCTCCCACCCTGTGGACCGGCAGCGTCAAGATCCTCCTGCAGTATGCCCACACCGGAATTCCTGTCTGCTACGCTCAGTGCTGGGTGTTCGCCGGGGTCTTCAACACCTGTGAGTCAATATCACGCGCGCATGCGCACGGACACACGCACGCACGCAAACACACACTAGTCCAGTGTTTCTCAACATGTGGTCAGGATACCCACAGCGGCTTCTTTTGGGAGGGTCCCCAGATGATTAGCTTGACATTGTAATACATACAGTAAAAGTGTATGTAGTAAGTGTATTGTCACATTTCTAAAGTGACAATAGACGCCTTAACAGACAACGTCACACTGATAAGTATGCATGTACAGGCCGGCAGCACATGAACCCTGCCTCTCATAAGATGCAATGGAGTCACTGCACTCATGTGTTGCACCACCATTAAACTTTCAAATGCTGTTTTTCTCCCAGTGTGGAGGAAGAATGCTTCGGATTTTTATTGTGATCTCTCACCCTTGAAATATATAATCGTTGGTTTCTGTTGTGTTTAAACAATAATAGAAATTCAAAAGAGTTGTCCTCAAAACCACACCTACAGTCACTAGACCGGAGGGAGCGCCCTGATCATGACAGCAGACTGAGCAGAGCCTGAATGTGCACGCTCAGCTGAGCCCATCAAGCCTAATTTATGTTCCGTCCCACGAAGGTGTCGTGCTCGCAGAAAAACAGCAGAGAATAGCAGACTTCTAAGCTCACAGCGGTTGCGTCCGCAACACGATGTAAGCTTGTATGTCAGCTGTTCTCTGCACGCAATACCGTTGCACGATGAGCCAAGTCAAACTAAATGTAATGCTTACAATTAGAAGTGCTTGTGAGGGTGAGAACCAGTCCTGTGAGTCAATAACACACATCATAAATCATGTATTTATTTGTACACCCAGTCCTGCGTTGCCTGGGCATTCCAGCCAGAGTGATAACAAACTTCAGCTCAGCCCATGACAACACTGGCAACCTGAAGACCGACCTCATCTTCATGTATGACGGAACACCCGATAAGAAGAACACCAGAGACTCCATCTGGTTGGTTTACACAACTGTCAATCGTGTCTGTTCTCTGTACCATTTGTCTGTGAAGTTAAATTACTCCTACTACTAGGCTACTACTAATCAGAAACAGAATCAGTTTAATTGGACACTGGGTGATTATTTTATGCGTCTGTGAAAGCAGGTATATAAATGTTCTTTTAGAAACATTATAGTATTACATAGGATCAGGATCGTGTACATCAGAGGAACCAAATGTTTTGGAGATAAAGCCAGAGAGGCCAGACTGAGATGTACAGAGGAGGGATAGTGAGTATATCGGTAGAAGGATGTTGAGGTTGGAAGGAACTGCCAGGCAGGAGGCCTAGAGGAAGACCAAAGAGAAGATTGGATGTAGTGAAAGAGGACATGAAGTTAGAGGACAGGGTGAGACGGAGGCAGATGATTCGCTGTGGCGACCCCTGAAGGGAAAAGCCGAAAGAAAAAGAAGATAGTATTACATGCAGGTGTGTACATGTTCTTCAGAAACATTCGAATCATACTAATAATATTGCTGCAACCGATGTGTTTCCACAGGAACTATCACTGTTGGAATGAGGTGTGGATGGCCAGACACGACCTTGGCGAGGGACTGGGAGGCTGGCAGGCTGTGGACGCTACGCCACAAGAAACCAGCGATGGTACCACTATTAGCTCATATAGGAACTCAATGTAAAAGTTATTTTTATGTCAGTGGATGGATGGTTATCATTGTGTTCATGAACAAAGTGGGGGCTTGCAACTCACTTTTGAAAGCTAAAAAAAAACAGCACAGGTATACAGCGTTTCGACCGTGAGGTCTTTATCGAGTGTATACATACTCAATACATAAAGACCTCACGGACGGATAGACAGACAGAAACACATTGCTGTATGTTTCAGGTCATTATCGCTGTGGTCCTGCATCGGTCAGAGCCATCAAGGACGGCCTGATGAGTCAAATGTATGACGCTGCATTCGTCTTCGCTGAGGTACAAGTGTCTGCTCAGTGATGTGTTTTGACTGGTGAACACTGAACAGTAGTGATCTTATTGTAAATTTGACTGAGAGACTGCCATTGGATTTTTGAATCTGGTCACAAATGGTGATTTAATTGTGATGTGGTCTTTGCTTTACATTATTAGCACTTGCCTTAAGCATGACTATTCTTTAAGGGTGTAACGATCAGTAACTGCATGGAAAATATAAATTTTATTACAATTTAATTACTTTTACTCCATTCAATATCGCTTGGTCTAACGATAAACGTGTGAATTGTCTGTGTTCATATCAAGGTACGGGTTTGTCCATATGGGTTCAAAATATAATGTCTATATGTTTTTGCCAGAGAATCACTGTGTTTATACTTATTTATATCGATATTCATACATTTTCCCTTAAAAAGCCTCCACTGTCCACTCCACATGTTTCACACAGATGTAATTTGTTTGGTAACTGCATCGATTTTAAATCATTGAATCGTATCATATCGCCATAATGAACCAATATCGTCCATGTATCGCATCATTAACCATGTATGGTGATACGTATCGTATCACTGTTGTATGTATCGTTACACCCATACTATTCTTCCTGGGGTCCATCACACGTCTCAGATAAATGGTGATTTAATAGTAGTCTCGCGTAGCCAAACAAATATTCCCCAATCTCTGAATGCTATATAGGAACTACACCTCCCGAAATACGAACAAGGAAGCTGCCATTTCGGTTCACGAATATATATATATATATATAGTTAGTTATTTTACAATATCTTTACGTTATTGTTGTATTTCCATTTCTGCTAATCAGCATTTATATTAGGACAAATTTGAGCGACTGTAAAGAAATGAAAGTGGGGAGGAGGCTTCACTTCCTCTTTATCACTTGCTCGTCATGATCAGAGCTTCCGTTCTCCAGACTGTATGGCGGAAGCATTCGAAAATTGCGAGAGGCGACTGTCTGGCAACGTAAGTCTAATTCAACAGTCATGCGGTCTCTCGTCAGGTGAACAGTGACCTGGTCTTCAGGAAGAGGGACAAGTACGGTCTTCTGCAAACATTCCGGGTGGACAAGACTCACGTGGGACATGTCATCCTGACCAAGGATGTGGGCTGGGACAGGCCCCATGACATCACACACAGCTACAAGTACCATGAAGGTACAGTTCCATGACATCACACACAGCTACAAGTACAATGAAGGTACAGTTCCATGACATCACATACAACTACATGAAGTACCACAAAGGTATAGCCACAGAAACGTGGCACACGCACACACGTACACACACACGTACAAAACCACCCCACCTACCTGCTCTCTAAATTAATTACTGTTGGAAGCCAGAGTAAAATCGATACATATTAATGCCTTCAGCCGAAGGTTATTTGACCTCCTATCTCACTTTCTTACAGGAAGTTATAGTACATAAATAGCAACGTGTCTGCCTATCTCCCTCTGTGTGTGTGTGTGTGTGTGTGTGTGTGTGTGTGTGTGTGTGTGTGTGTGTGTGTGTGTGTGTGTGTGTGCGTGCGTGCGTGCGTGCGTCCAGGCTGTAAGGAGGATATAGTGACCATGGCCAGAGCAGAGGCGTTTGGCCTGGCACGAGAGATCCCAGAGTACCTCACTGCCGAAGCCAATGTGTCTGTCACCATCGACTGTAAACAGGTACGTTATACATGTACCATCCAGAACCATTGCATTGCACAACATCTCCATTCACTCCATGGGGCCAGTCCAATGGTGGCTCCGTGCGGCTATCAGGGTCGGCTATATGTGGGGCTGAAGAGTGACAAAGTCCTGGACCAGAAGTTGACGGTATGCACTGGACTCAGGCAACAGCCCAGCTTTAATGATCTTAAATCCCTTTATTTTAGATCGTTTTTTTGTTGTTGTAATAGCACAACATAAACATTACAGAGACTTTAGTTGTCACTGTACAATACTTATACTTTAAAACAGTTGTCATGTTGCACACATGCCTAAAATTGCTGATATTTGCGCCGCACTCATTGAAAACGATGTATTTCAAACTCCAGCTTGTCACACTCCAGCTCTGCTTGACTCGAGCGCTGTTTTCTGCCTCCTCAATGGCGCCACTCTCCTAGTCTACACAACTCTGGTCATTGGTTCTAGCGGGGGCTGCACACAAACAGATCTTTAATCTTAAATGCAAGTCCACCACCAAACCTCCTTGCCAAAATTTGCCGATACAAGCTCGATCTGCTATTTTTGGTGAATGTTGCCCTCAGAATAGGGATGCTGGGGTTCAAGTGTTTAAATCTCAAGTATTGTCGGAATGGAAGCTACTATTCTCTCAAGTTTAGGGGGAACGTTTTACATATTTTGCGTACCATAATATCATAAATGTAAGGTTCTAACAATGTAATTCAGGGGTGCCTTGGATGAAAATGTTATTTACAGGGGCGCCCTTGTGATAGAATTTCCCGATGACAGCGTCGAAAGTGTTGAATTATAAGTAGATTATTTGCCAAGCGAAAGCATCTCTCCGCGGAGGGTTCGGCATATTAGCTAGCTCATGTGGCCGTTCATTACTTATAGGAGACTTTCACAAAGACATCTCTCAAACATAATTGCAGAATCGCATGACATACGACATCGTCTCAAGAGCACAGTCTGGAATACGTCATGAATACAATCAATTACTTAACCTTTTGGTCAATACAACAGATTCCACAGAAGCTCTCACAAATTCGGTCAATAACAATCATGGGTGACATTTTAAACAGTCCACGCTTTTGTCTTAAAGGGAAACATCACCCTTTTTGCTAAATAATATATGTTAATGACGTTTAGAAGATTTAGAACACTTTTCTGTGTATTTAGAATTTCAGGGTTCACTTACTTCCTGGATTACATGTTGTCTCAGTAAGGGCATGGGCACACTTGAGCCGACAGCCGCTGACAGAAGAAGCTGTGTTTTACGTAATTTCCAAGTTTTTAGACAGCTGGTGGATGGAAAAGAAGCTCCACCCCCGCGGCTGACTGCCGCGACGGACAGATTCCCGGAAATGCTCTACTCCACGGCAGTCAGACACCAGCCATCCACCAGCTGTCTAAAAACTCGGAAATGACGTAAAACACAGCTTCTTCTGTCCGCGGCTGTCGGCTCAAGTGTGCCCATGCTGTAAGACAGCCCTCACCCTATCCACAAAGAGGAGCAGTGCACCAAAGCATTATGGGAATTGTAGTCCGGGAAAGAGGTGAGCCCATTGTCCATGAAATCAGAGACACTGTGCTCACTGCTAAAATCTAAAATATCTAAAACCACATATTACACACATAAATACCCCCAGGAAAGTGTTCTAAATCTTCTAATTGTCATTGACATATATTTTTTCTCTAATGGTTAACCCATTTTGGACTGAAGGCGATTCTAAAAATCCTTCCAAATCCTGACCTAAGTT
>NC_139712.1:36416265-36426265 GCF_964188405.1 Protomyctophum parallelum | reverse complement strand
GACGCATGATGGCTGCCCTGGACTGTGACAAACTCAGACAGGTACACACGTACGCACGCACGCACGCACACATGCCCTACACACAAGAGTGCAGTGCAAAAGTTATAAAATAGCCGATCTACAAGTTCACAACGTGTCACATTTTGGATGGGCAATCTTTTGCTATTTTGGGAACATTCTGAAAGTGACATTAAAGAGCATTAACAAGAGCTTGTGACTAAATAATAACTAAGAACACAGGTTCCCCCCCCCCCCCCCTGAAAAGTAATAGTTTTGGACATACACTGTTTTAGTCACTGTTTTAGTCCACTCAGTGGTAGAAAGAAACTAAGTACAATTTTGAGGTATTAGTACTTTACTTTTACTTGTAACAAGTATTTCTACTTTGCAGTGTTGATACTTTTAACCCATTTTGGGCGGGAACCCCTTTTGGTGTTTTAAGCACTATGTTATAATTGTTCTACAAGCTCATAGTGCGGCACTGAGTGCCGCGCTACGAGGTCTGCTATTTTTGAAAAATCGTGAAAATGTGTCCCAAATTTTGAATATATATCTTTTCAGAGCGAACATTTTTAACTCAAATCTTTGCTCTTGGGGAGTCCCTGGAACAACATATTTTGAGATGGGGGTTGGCGGCCAAATACATATAATTCTAGGGGTCCTTGACATGAAATAGTTTGAGAACCACTGACATAGAAACATAGGTTTCAGAAAACTGTCAGGATTTGTAGAAGCGTCCTCAGGTAAATAACGTGAGTACTTTTCTCACCACTGTGTGTGTGTTCTGATAGGTGTGGGGAGTCACTTCAGCCGACATTGAGTAGAGCTGATTGGCTCACACCCTGCCGGCCAGCGACGCTTGCCCTGCCCCACAGCACAATTTCACCCAATCAGCACCTGAGCCTCATATGGAGTGGGGTGGGGCCAAACTGCACCGACCTGCATTTGATTGGTTTATTCTTCTTCTGCTTGTTTTTCTGAATTTCATTATTACGCTGCATTGTTTTTTATCATTGTCACTCAATGTAGGGTCCGGGCAATCCCATGGGTCCTTAAGGGGGTTCCACCCAGCTAAAAGAAAATGCCAGTTATTAACCAAATGGACCTTTACAGGTCTGTAATTCTGAATGTACACTCTGAGTTTAATTATCATAGAGGTTCTTACACTCTGAGTTTAATTATCATAGAGGTTCTTTTTCAAATGTGGGTCTGTGGTGTAATGCATGGAGTTAATGGTTGAGAATGACAAAAGAACAACCGCTCTAACCCAAACCCTCAACTCAAAACACTGTATCCTGTAAAAGTTATTTCTCCAGATTGACCGAGATTTGGAATCCTGACCTGAAAATGTATTGTATGTTTACTAGAGAGCTGGAGAGAGACCACACCTGTTACCGAACAACCACTCACAATGAGTACTATTAGAATATAGAGCTATTTAACACTTAATTTTAATGAATAAATATCACATTTAACACCTTTAACACTGCAGCTGTGATTGTTGACTAGTGTCACTGTGATATTATAACTGTAGCTGTGCACTGCCTAACTCTGCCAATAAACAGAACATTGCAAAATGAAATAGAATGGTGTGTGGCGGGTTTTGTGTGTGTGTGTGTGTGTGTGTGTGTGTGTGTGTGTGTGTGTGTGTGTGTGTGTGTGTGTGTGTGTGTGTGTGTGTGTGTGTGTGTGTGTGTGTGTGTGTGTGTGTGTGTAGAAGTACTACATTTTTGTTACTTCAGTACAATTTGAGAGACCACTTACAGTAGTGCATGCTCCCATAAGCTCATACAAAGACAGACCTATTGAGCCCATTGCCAAAGGAAACATTTACTGGTGGAAATAGCTGTGTAGCAACACCTCCAAGACAAAATGTTTTACTCATCCCCACACAGGCAAGTTTAAAAATGTATATGTTGGTATATGAAGAGATGTGTATTTTAAGCTACAGTGAATGATTCCTTCCTTCAGACCCGCTGGTCTGGATCAAATCCCTGCACCAACAACTTTCTTTCCATCGTGAATCTATAGGTCAAATCAAAAAATAAATACAAAATCAGTAATAATGTGATGGCATCTTCATTTATCATGTTTTGTTTTAATATTAGAAATGTTTAGCCAATGTGTTGCCGACTCGCCGCCCTTTTTTATATAGCGGGTTGAGCTTTCATAGTCATGTGATGCCCCCAGGCCCCCAATCACCCACATATAGTAGGCTACAGCTGAGATACCTGGCTGTGGACTGAATAAAAATAAACCACAAGCCATCAGAGTAGCTGGCTGGCGTTGTGTATGCCTGGTGGTGCGTTGGGTCGTAGGTGCAAAATAATGTCATTGACAGCATCTGACAGTCGTTATCCCACCCTGGGATAGTTAGTACTGTAGGCTGCTCCCCCTCTCTCATACACACACACATACAAACAGCTGCCATAGGCCTATAGCTTGTCTGTTGCTAATTTAGCTCCTGAATGTTCAGTGGCATGATAGTGTCATAGCCTCGGAAGCGGACTGCACACGGCTCCAAAACATGTAGTTCAAGGTTAGCTTTATTGTCCCTTGCGGGAAATTGGTTTGCAGCCAGATCATAGTAAAAATACACACAACATTCAATACAGGACTTAAGAACAGGGCACTAGAGACAGAGAATTCATGACATACAGTAGTAGCAAAGTCAGCAAAAGTGCATTAGTGGGCAGTATGTGCAAAAGGGCAAGAATAAAGTGCTATTTGCTGTTCAGCAGTTGAATAGCAGCTGGGACAAAGGATAGTTTGAACCGATTAGTCTTTGTGGCGGGCACCCTCAGCCGACGACCTGAGGGCAACAGTTCAAACTCAGACCGAAGTGGGTGAGGGTGATCCGATACCTCCAGGAGGGAGGAGGTTCTCTTAAAGGACCTATAACATAAAATTCAACTTTTTCAATTTCTTTTGTGTTTCTGGGGCTCCCATGTGTTTTCTATCCCCACAAATAACCAATTTTGAACAATCAGGCTTTCATGTCATATGGGTGTTTTAAGGGAAATTGCTCTCAGGAACAGCTCGACTGATTTTGGCCTCATCGTGATGTCATCAATGTCACCCTACTTTGTATAATTCCTCTTCTTCAGTCTTCAGTTCCAAATTTGCATTTCCACTTGTTTACAATGTCCACCAGCCTGGTTTTATCTAGCATCAGTATTATAATGACTCAAATATTAAATAATCTGCATATCAGCACCCCCACCACCTCAGGACATTGTGGTACTGCAGCTAAAACTGCTTTCAAAGAAATGACAAGGCCTGGTTATATCAGAGTGGTGATTGAGGCTCAAACCATTAGAAATAACTTTGAGGGACATAGACAATATGATTATTAAATATTAAAAGCAGTTTTAAAATGCATGTTATTTGCCCTTTAAGCATCTGCCTCTTGTACAGATCTATAAGTTGGGCTTGGGTTCTCCCAGAAATCTTACTGGCCACTTTGACGAGGCTGCTGAGCCTGTTCTTGTTTGCTAGGGTCAGGTACCGTACCAGGCAACCATACAAAACATGAGTACAGATTAAACTAGAAAAAGTGCCCTTCTGGGCACAGGTCTCCACCAGGAGGATAGGAATATTTAGGAGTAATATAAACATGTTTTTTGTTTGTTTGTTCCAATCTTTGCCAATCAGGATGGAATATGGGAAATGGTGCAGATCCGTGTTGATGGCACGCATGCACAATCCACCTGTTGGTGGCGCTATAACAGGGCAATGTGAAATGGGTGGGCTATATTCCTCAGCCTAGTAGGAAAGTGCGTGAAAGATTTCACGTGAAATTGCACGTTGCGTTCATGATTTGAGGTTTTTTTGTTCAAAACAGGCCAATCCTGCAAAATTTGAAAGCCAATGTTAGCCAATTAGGATGGAATATGAAATATCAGACACATCCGTCTTGAGCACATGACTATGGAGATACTGTGTAACGATTTGCGGGATTTTTGGACAAAATCTGTAGGTGTACTGTGCAAAAACTTGTTTTGCACAAAGCGGCCTCCTGGTGGCTCTATAACAGGCCGTTCTGGAAATTTTGGGGCAGAGGTTCATCGTTGGCATCCAGGGAGTGTGTGTGCAAAATGTGGCATCGACCGGGTTAACGGTGGCCGAGATTAGCTTCTAACGGACGGACGGACACACGGACGGACGGACGGAGTGCAAAAAATACTCTCTCCCCATGCCTTCGGCCTGGTGGAGACAATAAAACTTCTATAAAAAAAGTGTCATCATTACAGATGAGACATTAAAGGAACACATTTTCCTCAGAAAAAAAAGACACTGGACTTTTTTAGAAGAAAAGGCAACATGAGTGTCAAAGGAGTTTGTTGTCCAGAACGACACCCAAGTGTAGTGGAAATGCTTTATAATTTTGTAATGTTTGGATGTATATAACTTAACATTGTTATAATTGGCTGAGAGATTGACAATAATTACAAACAGGGAAAAATAATTATGATATACCCTTATCTGGTCAAACAGACTCTCCAGGAATTAAGTATCCCTATCAAGGTGTTTTTTAAAAACGTTGATGCACTTTGCTCAAGACAAATTCCCCCCTGTGGGACAATAAAGTAGGCCTATATCTCATCTCATCTCAAGGATCATTTGGATTCCAGGGTCAGAACAGCTTCTGGTCTTTCTACACAAGGGCACAAGTAGAATTAATAATCAGCCTTGTCTCACTATAAAATCAGTGTAGCTCTTCTCACAACATTGACGACACAGGTCGACGGTTCTTTATATACGGGCATTTATTGGGCATTCTTCTCATCCCTCTGCTGTTCCATGCCGTGAGAACTGTATATATGTTCACACAAAAATAATAAACACATGAACAATCAACAAACTGCATCACAATACATAATAGCCTATTGATCAAACAAATAAATACAAACATGTAGGAATGCGCGATGCGCAGGTGAACGTGTCAAAACACTACAATACAACACAACAAAGAATAACTCTCGAATATAATACCTCGATCGTTGGCCGCTTGTTGTGTAAAGAGGTTCTTGATTCTTGCGTTGCTTAGTCTTTAGAATGTCTCTTTGACCATTTCTCCTTGGCTTAATGTTCTTTATAACCTTAGCAGTGCAAACACACTACACTGCTGCAAACTGTACTGCTTCCTTGTGCAGACCAGAGTCTGAATGAGTGAGACAAAGTTTGTACCACCTGTGTGCAATGCCAGGCAATCATGCATCAATCAGTCAATCAATCATTGTCCAGTGTAGCTATAGAGCGTCGCAGTCCCTCCCCCTTTCAGAACGACGAGTGGCCCAGGAAATGAAATGCAATGCATTTCTCCCATAGGATTTTCTTTAAGTATTTATTTAAAGACGGTTACGCCGCGGACAAAGCCAACTCGGATCGTGACAAATCATGACAATGAACACAATATTTTGGGCTGATCAAATCATTAGAAAGAAGAAAATAAAGGCAGGAGACAACACTATTTGTTTTGTTTTTCTTCTTATAAATTATTTGATCGGCCCAAAACATTGTGTTCATTGTCATGATTTGTCACGATCCGAGTTGGCTTTGTCCGCGGCGTAACTGTCTTTAAATAAATACTCAAAGAAAATCCTATGGGAGAAATGCATTGCATTTCATTTCCTGGGCCACTCGTCGTTCTGAAAGGGGGAGGGACTGCGACGCTGTCTATACTGACAGACAGGGAACTTTGTTCTGCCTCAGAATAATGAAATTATTATGAATTATGCCTTATATGAATTTATGACCATGAATTGTTGTATTTTAGCTATTTTAATATTTTTAAAGTAAGCATTTTAATAACAGCACTTTGATGTCAACAATTTGATGTCTGGCTATATAGGTTCTTATTAGTGGGGTTGTTGTAGGCAACGCACTATTGTTCTAGCTATGGTTCGAGAACTTTTATGTCACGTTAAAGTAAACCTGTTTGAAAAAAAAATGTAATTAAATTTTTGGATTAGCCGTCCTTAGTTGGGCAAATGCATTCATCTGGGGATCCTTGACATGGGAATGTGCTGTGTGAGGATCACTGGTTTAAACAACATTAGGAGAAAAGCCCAAATAACCACTTTAGAAACAAGAAAAGCAACCACAACTAGTAGGCTACAACTACCAATATTTACAAGCAACTTTACAGAAAAAGAAGCCGCTTATAATAAACAGACATGGCAACACTCCAGCAGCCTCCCAGAGCCGCTCAAGTGTAAAATCAAACAGTGCTTTTTGCGTTTATGAGGTGGTCAGACCCACGTCTAATCGTTATGCGCTGAGTGTTTTTAGGTCAAGGGGCTTAATAGCAAATTGCGCAAAGCGAAGATAATTAACATATGGACACTCCCACAATGCTAAAATATTCAGTATGCCATATGTGCATGTGCGTTCAACACAGGCCGATCGATATGCCTTTCATAATACGATTGTGCGCAGAGCGAGGGCAATTTATGTATTACCCCATTGTAAAACGGATCTTCAAAATGGCACCCTGAATGTCATAGACTACAGCATCAAAAGGTAAAATAAAATTCATACCATATTGTGACGTGTTGTATTAAATGTAAGGTACCCCAAGCCCGATACTAAATTATGTTGGCAAATCTTTGAAATAACAAATCAAATGAAATAACAAATCACAAAATGCCAATAAAACGAACCATATGCCTCTAGTTTACAAGACTATTGATGTGTTTGTGAGGTTGACAAAACAGTTGGACAAAATACATGAGTCTAATGAAAAGGGAATAAACACAAGAACACTGCCTAGTGGTGTTGCAAAGCATCTGTGTCATTTTAGATTTTTTTAACCACAACAATCGTGATTATTTGTGACAAATCTTTGAAATATATATTTTATATAATATGTATACTTAAAAAATAATAACTGGCTTCTTGGGGTCCCCGGAACAAATATAATATTTGTTGTCCTTGGGCATGAAAACATTTGAGAACCACTGATGTATTTCACTGATGTGTTTTGACGTTCTTTTAGAAATCGGGTCCTAATGGGTGGGTGTCAAAGCCAAATGTGGCCCGCCATGTCACTTTTTTCTTTTTTTAATAGCTAAAATATAGGCTAATAAGTAAGGCTGCATGATATATCGAACATGTACCTTCATCAGAGTGGAGAATATAAGTTTAAATCAAGTTGAGCAAAGCCACTCTTCTCTGCCCCTCTCTCTAACAGACACAGTTAACGATAGCTTGTTAAGTGCCTGCCAGACAGACAATCAGATGAAATGAAGGCAGGTGTAGAGTAGAGTGTAGACTAGTGAACTGAACATGTTCTCTTTATATCAAGTACTTCATATCAGCCCCTTAATATGAAACTACTTCTCTTCATCCTGAATGGCAGTAACTATCATACAATGACCATACAACCTTCAAAGCATGCACTCAACATATAATGGTTATGTGACCATGGCATGTGCATAATATAAAAAAGTTTTATCTGATATTGATTAATATGGGGGGTGGGTTCAATTAATCGATTATTAATCGGCAGAGCTGTCGACTATTCGATTTGGCTGATGCACTTTGTGGCATCCCTACAAGTTACAACAAGTGAGTAAGTGACTCTTTGATATGATGAAGTGGAACGGTGCCATGAGTAGCCCGTGCACATTATAGGGACAAAGTCGTGTGTGTGTGTGTGTGTGTGTGTGTGTGTGTGTGTGTGTGTGTGTGTGTGTGTGTGTGTGTGTGTGTGTGTGAAGTGAAGGGGGAGGGGCTGCATCGCGACTTGTTTCTGTTCAGAGAGAGAGAGCCCACAGATGTGTGGGCATGGGGAAATCATGGAATGGTTTGAACTAAGAAAATGTAAAAATAAGGCATTTTCCTACATTCCAGTTTTCTGACTTTTTATTTCACAACATATTCCCCAATTTCCACTGAGATTATGGGGTGAATTAATGTGGCCAGACCCATCTTCTCTTTCTGTCATATAGTGACATTGTCCTGCATCAGATCATGTCCAAATCAGGTTCTCCAATCTCCAGTATAGCCTCTTCAGTTTTTTGAAGACTTTTTGAGTGGTGCTTACGGAGCTATGTGTGTGGCTGGCTGGGTCTGAGCACTATGTGTGTGGCTGGCTGGCTGGCTGGCTGGGTCTGAGCACTATGTGTGTGGCTGGCTGGCTGGGTCTGAGCACTATGTGTGTGGCTGGCTGGCTGGGTCTGAGCACTATGTGTGTGGCTGGCTGGCTGGCTGGCTGGGTCTGAGCATACATACTGGTTGTGGCCCCCATCAAGTGACCTTTTGACCAATGCGGCCCTCGCCCCAAGTTGAGTTTAACACCCCGGGGTTAAGCCGAAGTTTCTCTCCAGAATGGATACGCAGGTGTTCATTCAGATTAGGCTAGTTGACAGAGTGAAACTCTTGTCACACTGCTTACAGTGGAATATGTTTTCTCCCCTGTGTGGATGCGCTGGTGTGACTTCAGATCACCAGACTGAGTGAAACTGTTATCGCACTTCTTACAGTGGAATGGTTTTTCCCCATTGTGGATACACTGGTTGTCAAGCTATATATAAATGCACCATTTAACTGGGTTCCACTCATACAATGACCACACAGTTTTCTTATTTGACTCTTTTTTTAGTGGTGCAACCACTCCCTTACGGAGCTATGTGGGTGCGTGGCTGGGTATGAGCACCAAAACAGCATGGTTGTTTTTCACCACCTGTGCGCAACCTAACGCACACACAAACACACACGCACGTATTAACTGTATATAATGATGCTTTCGGGTGTGCCAGACAGTACAGTACAGTGACAGTACAGCCGTCACACGGTAACTCTGTCATTTCTCAACCGTTTCGGACGTGGGGCGGTTCGCTGGAACCGGGCCGGCACCCTGGGTGCGTTCCTGTGGGTCTGGTTACTGGTTTTGTAGTTTGCAGTACAGTTGTACAGGCATGTGGGTAACTTAGTAAGTCAGTCAGTAAGGTAAGGTGAAAAACCTTAAAGGGAAAAGTATAATGCACATTAAATCAATACACATACTTTGCATATCTGTTTTAAACACCTGTAAATATAATTCTTACTTAGTGTCTATTCATTTTAAATCAATTAATTTTTACTTAATTAATTTTTAAACTGTTTTTAAACATAACAATCTCATGAAATGTAAATTAAATACACTGACTTAATTAGTATCATTCAAACATTTTAAATAATCATGTTCATTGTTCATGTCCAATTGGCCATCATGTTTCCTTTACTTCAACTCAAGTAATCACAAACAACAACAAACAATGTCCATGATAATAATCTGTAAACAAACAAACAGTTAATTCTCTCTCACTGGCTGTCTCTCCAGCTTTTATATGGCTGCACCGTTCTGCTTTGATATTTCAGTGTGTATGTTGCTCCTGTTTGGATGCACACTGCTGTTTCTCATGGAGGTTTGTGTAGGATTCCTCTTTCCTCCTCTCTTCCTGTGTTTGGTCAAGGAAGCTCTGAGAAGGAAGATAAGTGGTCACGTGACTGGGCGCCATGACACATTCATGGGCGCCAAACTCACACTGGAAGTGCAATGAATACATGGCAGTGAATGGAGCCGGCTGGACAAGCTCATAACAAACATTATTTATGAACAATTGAGACCTTTTGTAAAGTAATCACATCTGGAAAATAACAGAAGACATATCACAGGTTGTTTTCTATACTTACTTTTCGATGTGCACAGAGTGCACAGTATATAATTTTATCTGAGGATCTAAACAGCAGCAGGTATCGTTTCTGGCTCCGAAGTATCGCAATATTTGGCTGCCAGACGGGAAACGGTGGGAAGTCTTGCGATACTTGGTGCGTTCAGAAAGGTTCTTTGTGCTCTTTAGATACCATACCTTTATAAAAATTACACTGTACACATCGAATAGCAACACAGCAGACAATAATGTTATTTTCCAGAAGTGATTATTTTACAAAAGGTCTCAATTTTTAATAAATAATGTTTGTTATGAGCTGGTCCAGCCAGCTCCATTCACTG
>NC_139712.1:36378765-36411265 GCF_964188405.1 Protomyctophum parallelum | reverse complement strand
TAAGAACATGAATCGGCCTGTTATAGCCCCACCATGAGGCTGATTGATAAGTGGAATTTCTTCCTCAGCCTAGTGGGAATGTGTCTGTGCATATTTTCACGGAAATTGCACGCTGTGTCCATGATTTGTGGCATTTTGTTCAAAACGGACCAATCCTGCAAACTTTGGAAGACAATATTAGCCAATGGGGATGGAATGGGGACGGACGGACACACACACGCGGACAGACGGACGGACGGACGACGTGCAAAACATGCTCTCTCCCCATGCCTTCGGCCTGGTGGAAACAATAAGCAAGGTACCGTAGTGGTCCTATACACATAAACTTTAGGATAACAGGCAGACAATGAACCTTGCATCTGTCTAAAACAACATGAATGTCTAAATGACATGCCATACATTTTAAACTAAGAAAAAGTCTCACACTGTCTTTGTGTATGCAGATCAGTGGTTCTCAAACGTTTTGGTTTCAGGGTGTTATGGTTTTATGGCTATTATGATGATTCAAATATATCACATATATTGAGGCCTGTATATTTGAAGGACTGTGTCTAGTGGCTACTACTGTTTGCCTGGACGATTGTGGCTAACCCTAACTCACCGCATGACAGTTTGACGTCTCTGGACTTGGAATGTGTTTGTGAGCGCTGTGCTAAAACAGATGTCCCATGGTACTGATGCCACACAAATATAGTATTCATTCAATGTTGTAATTTTTGGTGACACTATGGCGTATCTTGCACAGAGTCACGACCACCCTTCCTGGCAAAGGAGTGGCTGGGTGAGCCATCTGCCTTGGCCATTAAGACAAAAGCGTGGACTGTTTAAAATGTCATCCATGATTGTTATTGACCCAATTTGTGAGAGCTTCTGTGGAATCTGTTGTATTGACCAAAAGGATACAAGTACCGTAATTTCCGGACTATAAGCCGCGGCTTTTTACCCATGATTTGAGCCTAATTTGGCTTATACAACGGTGCGGCTAATCTATGGATTTTTACAGCTGACGCAGAGCCATCTAAGGCTCTGAGCTAACGTAACGGCCACTAGGGGGCCACCTGCGGCTTATAGTCCGGTGCGGCTTGTATACAGGATTTTCCCTAAATTTGGCTGGTGCGGCTTATAGTCCGGAAATTACGGTAATTGATCATTGTATTCATGTATTCCAGACTGTGCTCTTGAGATGATGTCGTAATGTCATGCGATTTTGAAATTATGTTTGAGAGATGTCTTTGTGAAAGTCTCCAATAAGTAATGAACGGCCACGGGAGCTAGCTTTCGCTTGGCAAATAATCTACTTCTAATTCAACACTTTGGACGCTGTCATCGGGAAATTCTATCACAAGGGCTCCCCTGTAAATAACATTTTCATCCAAGGCACCCCTGCATTACATTGTTAGAACCTTACATTTATGTCATAGAACGAAAATACATTGCATGGATGCAACTGGGACATATCCTCAGTGATGTATCCCCTAAAATAAAGGGATTTAAGATCAACTTTCGGTCCAGGACTTTGTCACTCTTCAGCCCCCCATATAGCCGACCCTGATAGCCGCACGGACTGGCCATTGGACTGGCCCCATGGAGTGAATGGAGATGTTGTGACTCTCCTTCAATGGTTCTGGATGGTACATGTATATTGTATAACGTACAGTACCTGGTTACAGTCGATCCTGACAGACACTTTGGAGACCACAGTGAGGTACTCTGGGATCTCTATGTATGGGATCTACATGTATAACGTACAGTACCTGGTTACAGTCGATCCTGACAGACACTTTGGAGACCACAGTGAGGTACTCTGGGATCTCTCGCGTCAGGCCATACTTCTCTGCTCTGGCTATGACCACACTATCCTCCTCAGAGCCTAGACGCACACGCACACACACACACACACACACACACACACACACACACACACACACACACACACACACACGTTGCTATTTTATGTACTATAACTTCCTGTAAGAAAGTGAGACAGGAGGTCAAATAACCGCCAGCTGAAGGCATTAATATGTATCGATTTTACTCTGGCTTCCAACAGTAATTGATTTAGAGAGCAGGGACGTGGGGTGGTTTTGTAAGGTAATATTTTTAAGTTCCCAAAACAGCTGTCTGTGTGCATTCCTTTTAAATTGTACATACACTATGGTATTTTGTTTTGTGTGGGTGGGTGAGTGGGCGTGTGTGCGTGTGCGTGCGTGAGTTGGTGCGTGTATGCATGCTTGTGTGTGTATGTGATGTGTATGTGTGTGATGTCATGGGGCCTGTACCTTCATGGTACTTGTAGTTGTGACAGCACCTCTAAGGCCCTTAAAACAAGGCTCCGGACTTCCCAAAACAAACTGATCAGGCTATACTACTGGGCCTCATCCCCCGAAACCCACTGGCCACTTTGACAGGCTGGAATGGCTTAGGGTTGACGACAGAAGTATATATAGAAGTGTATATTTGTACGTCTCTAAGGTCACATTCATACCAGAGAGCTTTGCTGCGATTAAAACAAATTCTGCTGCGCATTTTCAGAAAGTGCACTTCGTTTGGCAGGTGTGAAGGCTCATTCGAATCGTAATGCGTATCAAAGAACCGCATTATACTCCGAGCAAAAACGGGGGTTTCGCTTCGCTTCCAATCGCACTTGATTACGATTCGGTGCAGGTGTGAATGCAATCCGCAGTAAATAAAGGAAATGAAGCAAACAATGTGGCGGGTGAGGAGCTGAACACAGTTGGAGACGGAGAAAGCATATTTTACGCAGCGCAAAGATGTCCCGTTACCGTGGATAGACGTGGTCGAATGAGGAGACTGAAGCCCTGATCGAAATGAGGACGAGTACATTAATCAATTGCTTAAGAAAGAAGAACACTGCAGTGCAGTGTAATAGTATTATAGCCTACAGAATATTCTGTCTGTCTGTGCGTGCCGTAAACATGGAGTGCTGTCACTGTGTGGGGACTAGTGGGGACTGGAACTTTCATCTCAATAAACGTGTAAACATTTTGCGCTGCTGTCTGTTATATCAGTGCGCTCAGCGCTGTGCCTGCATGCCCAAAAGAACAGTGTGTGGCACTGTGGCTGCGTGCGTATAGTGAGAGAGAGAGGGGGGGGGGTCCAGTCCCAGACGACACATGCACGTTATGAGTATAATTTTATCACAATAGATTTCACTGTGTTGTAGGCTGTGTTGTAGGCTAGGTTTATGAATGGAACACATTGATAAAGGTCCCCCCTGCGCCGTTTCCAATTGCTACGCATGACAGTGTGAAGGCAAACCGCAGCAAATTAAATATGCAAGAATCCCAAAATCTCCGCCCATACGCATGAGTCTACCGAAGTATTAGGTGAGAATGTGACCTAAATGTTATGATAAATTGAAAACGCTGGACCCTCTTGAAAACAAGTGTCATGCTTTATGGTGTCGTCCACTCACAGTTGAATCAATCAATCAATCTTGTGTGTGATGTCATGGTACTGTACCTTCATGGTACTTGTAGCTCTGTGTGATGTCTTGGGGACTGTCCCAGCCCACAGCCTTGGTCAGGATGACATGTCCTATGTGAGTCTTGTCCACCCGGAACGTGTTCAGAAGGCCGTACTTGTCCCTCTTCCTGAAGACCAGGTCACTGTTCACCTGACGAGAGACCGCATCACTGTTGAATTAGACTCGCGTTGCCAGACAGTCGCCTCTCGCAATTTTCGAATGCTTCCGCCATACAGTCTGGAGAACGGAAGCTCTGATCATGACGAGCAAGCGATAAAGAGGAAGTGAAGCCTCCTCCCCACTTTCATTTCTTCTTTACAGTCGCTCAAATTTGTCCTAATATAAATGCTGCTTAGCAGAAATGGAAGTAAAACAATAACGTAAAGATATTATAAAATATATTATTTTCGTGAACCGAAATGGCAGCTTCCTTGTTCGTATTTCGGGAGGTGTAGTTCCTATATAGCATTCGGAGATTGGGGAATATTTGTTTGGCTACGCGAGACTACTATTAAATCACCATTTATCTGAGACGTGTGATGGACCCCAGGAAGAATAGTATGGGTGTAACGATACATACAACAGTGATACGATACGTATCAACATACATGGTTAACGATGCGATACATGGACGATATTGGTTCATTATGGCGATATGATACGATTCAATGATTTAAAATCGATGCAGTTACCAAACAAATTACATCTGTGTGAAACATGTGGACAGTGGAGGTTTTTTAAGGGAAAATGTATGAATATTGGCAAAAACATATAGACATTATATTTTGAACCCATATGGACAAACACATACCTTGACATGAGCACATACAATTCACACAATTCACACTGTGTGTTTATCAATAGACCAAGAGATATTGAATGGAGTAAAAGTAAATAAATTGTAAATTGTAATAAAATCGATGCAGTTACTATATTGTTACATCCTTAAAGAATAGCCATGGTTAGGCAAGTGCTAATTGGGATCTATAATAATAAAGTAAAGCAAAGACCACATCACAATTAAATCAACATTTGTCTGAGAGACTACATCTGTTACAATAAAATCACTACTGTAAACCATTTTGGGTTGGCCACTGAGTGGCGCGCTACGAGCTTGTAGGTCTGCTATTTTTGAAAACTGTCAGGATTTAGAAGACATTTTTTTAATCTGATCTCAGGTCAAAATGCGTTAAAGAACCACCATTCTTCTGTGCGTTAGAATCTGATCTCAGGTCAGAATGGGTTAAGTGTTCACCAGTCAAACCACATCACTAAGCAGACACACTGTGCGTACCTCAGCGAAGACGAATGCAGCGTCATACGGGTGACTCATCAGGCCGTTCTTGATGGCTTTGACCGATGCAGGACCACAGCGATAATGACCTGAAACATACAGCAGTGTGTTACTCTCTGTCTGTCTGTGAGGTCTTTATGTATTGAGCGTGTATACACTCGATAAAGACCTCACGGTCGAAGCGCTGCATACCTGTGCTGTTTTGTCGCTAAATAATTTATAATAATAATAATAATAATAATTTTGAGCTTTCAAAAGTGAGTTGCAAGCCCCCACTTTGTTCATGAACACAATGATAACCATCCATCCATCCATCCTTCCATCCATTCATTCATCCATCCATCCATCCATCCATCCTTCCATCCATTCATCCAATGACATAAAATAACTTCTGCATTGTTCCTATATGAGCTAATAGTGGTACCATCGCTGGTCTCTTGTGGCGTGGCGTCCACAGCCTGCCAGCCTCCCAGTATGGCCTCAAGGTCGTGCCTGCCCATCCACGCCTCATTCCAACAGTGGTAGTTCCTGTGGAAACACACATCGGTCGCATCAACATTATTAGTGATAGTAGTAATATCATTAGTATGATTTTAATGTTTCTAAAGAACATGTACACACCTGCATGTAATACTATCTTATTTTCCTTTCGGCTTTTCCCTTCAGGGATCACCACAGCGAATCATCTGCCTCCGTCTCACCCTGTCCTCTGCCTCCTCTTCTCTCACACCAACTAACTTCATGTCCTCTTTCACTACGTCCATGAATCTTCTCTTTGGTCTTCCTCTCTAGGCCTCCTGCCTGGCAGTTCCAACCTCAACATCCTTCTACCGATATACTGACTATCCCTCCTCTGTACATGTCCAAACCATCTCAGTCTGGCCTCTCTGGCTTTATCTCCAAAACATCTGACATGTGCTGTCCCTCTGATGTACTCCTATGTAATACTATAATCACTAAAATAACTATAATGTTTCTGAAATAACATTTACATACCTGCTTTCACCGACGCAAACAAATAATCACCCAGTGTCAAATTAAACATATTCTGTTTCTGATTAGTAGTAATAATAGTAGTAGTAGTAGTAGTAGTAGTAGTTAATAGTTTAACTTCACAGACAAACTGACCAATGGTACAGAGAACAGACACGATTGACAGTTGTGTAAACCAACCAGATGGAGTCTCTGGTGTTCTTTTCATCAGGTGTTCCGTCCTGCATGAAGATGAGGTCGGTCTTCAGGTTGCCAGTGTTGTCATGGGCTGAGCTGAAGTTTGTTATCACTCTGGCTGGAATTCCCAGGCAACGCAGGACTGGTTGTACAAATAAATACATGAAGTTGGAGACTGACAGACAGACAGACAGACAGACAGACAGACAGTCCCACAGCGTGTGTGGGTCCTTGAGGACATGTATCCCTCAAACAAAGCTGGCCTGATGGGCTTCAGTATTGTTTGAATCATCATGCTCAACCCAGTCTGTGTGTACTACCATCCGTCTCGTCTCTGCACAGATTTGATTAAAGGGCCTTTCAAATGGGAAGCGAGGATCGCAGGCGTTGTTGCCTGGATCAACACAGGTCTCCTCCAGGTCTGCTCAAGAGGGGCGCAACAACGCAAGCGTAAAAAATAAATAAACAGAATCCAGGTCTGGTGAGTCGCGGGCGTGTGCACGAAATAAACATGCACGCAACAAATTCACAGGACAGCGCTCACGTAAATACGCTTGCGTTGTCGCTCCGCGCAAAAACGCAGGTCTCATTGAAAATGAACAATAGGCACGATATATCGCTTCACGTTTGAAAGGCCCTTTGAATGGATTTGGCTGCCGGTCTGAACACGCAGATCAGATCTGGTCACTTGAAAACGGCAGTGTGAATGTCGGGCCAAAAGATCAGATTTGAGAAATAAATCCGATTTGAATCAGATTTGACTGAATGTGACTGCAGTCAGACTATAGATAAAGTGCCCCTCAGGGCACAGGTCTCCACCAGGGCAGGTCAGGTTGTGGCATCCTGGTGGTGCTATAATAGGCCAATGTGAAAAGGGTGCCATTTCTTACTCCTTGGATGGCAATTGGATGATTTGAGGCATTTTATTCCAAAAATGTATTTTGCTAAAATCCACCCTTTTGGTGGCTCTATAACAAGCCAATGTGAAAAGGAATCATTCCTCAGCCTAGTAAAATTGCACGCTGCGTTCATGATTTTTGTTCTTTGAAAACCATTGTTAGCCAATTAGGATGGAATATGAAATATCGGACAGATCTGTCTTGAACACATGACTATAGAGTAGTAGTGTGTAACGATTTGCGGGATTTTTGGACAGAATCTGGAGGAGTAATACCAAATAATGTGTTTTTCAAAAGTCAGCCTCCTGGTGGCGCTATAACAGGCCGTTCTGGAAAAGTTGGGGCAGAGGTTCATCGCTGGCATCCAGGGAGTGTGTGCAAAATTTGGCATCGAGCGGGTTAACGTGCCGGAGATTAGCTGGTAACAGACGGACGGACATACGGACACACGCACGGACTCACAGACACACGGACGGAGTGCAAAACATACTCTATCCCCATGCCTTCGGCCTGGTGGAGACAATGATGCCTTAGTTTGACTTGGTTCATCACGTGCAGAGAACAGCTGACATATAAACTCACATCGCGTCGCAGATGCAACCGTTGTGAGCTTATAGAGGTCTGCTATTCTCGACTGTTTCTCTGCTCGCGGGACACCTTCGCGGGACGGAGCATAAATTAGGCTTGATGGGCTGCAGCTGAGTGTGGACGTTCAGGCTCTGCTGTGGTGATCATATAGCGCTCCCTCTGGTCTGATGACAGTGACTCTAGGTGTGGATTTGAGGACAACTCTTTTGAATTGCTATTATTGTTTACACACAACAGAAACCAACGATTACATATTTCAAGGACATACTTATCAGTGTGATGTCGTCTGTTAAGGCGTCTATTGTCACTGTAGAAATGTGCAGATACCCTACATACACTTTTACTGTATGTATTACAATGTCCAGCTAATCATCTGGGGACCCTCCCAAAATCATGCGGGGAAGCCGCTGTGGGTATCCCACATGTTGAGAAACACAGGACGTGTGTGTGTGTGTGTGTGTGTGTGTGTGTGTGTGTGTGTGTGTGTGTGTGTGTGTGTGTGTGTGTGTGCATGATATTGACTCACAGGTGTTGAAGACCCCGGCGTAGACCCAGCACTGAGCGTAGCAGACAGGAACTCCGGTCTGGGCATACTGCAGGAGGATCTTGACGCTGCCGGTCCACAGGGTGGGAGCCACTCCCATGGAGTAGTCGTCACTCCAGTTCCCCACCAGCACCCCGTTGTCATCCTGGCTGTTCAGCTGACATGAGACAACAAACACACACACATTACACTTAACCACTGACTTAGAGCAGTCAGTGTTTCCCAAACTTTTCAGGTCGAGACCCAAAAGAGAGAGATGATTAGACGTTTGCCCGCGGAATCCAAACTAGTGAAAAATCTAGTGAAAAGATCTACTAGCTTGTAGATCAGATATTTTCACTACTTCTTAATTATTCATATTTTTTATTCATGAGATTTCTTAGATTTGTTTGGTTGTTTGTTGTTTTAAAATGTATTTTATTTTATGTAGGACAAGAAAATTGGTGGTTACTGTTTTCACTGTCTTCCCCACAATAAGGATGCAGGGGTTTAAGTGGTTAACATACATACTTTAAACCTGCAGTTGTTCTTAAACATTTTAATGTCACTGAACCCTAAATGAAAATGCATTTGGTCGCGGAAAATAATTTCTACCAGTGACCCCAAAGAAGAAGAGATAAATAACATTTTAGAGCTTGGCTCACCATGGCGGATCCCTTCCGGACCAGCTTGACTGGATCGGCTCTGTGTACGATCAGCATCTGAGATGCGTCCAGGAGGTAGATACAAGCATCCAACACTCCCAGCTCAAACTAGAGAGACACAGAGAGAAGATTGTGAGGAAGGGGTGAGAAATGGAGAGAGTGAGAGATCAACAGGAAAAATGGTTTTGCCCGTGCACGAGTGCGTGCGTGTGTCTGTGTACCTGTCCATACATCCAGCTCCTCTCAGTCACAGAAGTGGGGTCTCCCTGGTAGATTGTTCCCGCATCCTCCAGCACATACTCCTTCTTCTCGTGCTCATCTTCCAAATACACTGGATCACCTACACACACACACAGGCAGGCAGGCAGGCAGGCATATGTATTTTTTATACTCTTTTTCATTAAGAAGAGCTCTGAGACTAAACGACTACATTGGATCCATTGAAATGCAGATTCTTGTTGTCCATTTTCCGACAAGTAATGGTTTTGGACAGCGACGATGATATACGGTAGCCTACTAAAACTCACCAGTACACCAGGCATTGAACAGCACGTAGAGGTCCTTGGAGGGGTCCCTGCGAGTGCGGAGCATTCCGCTGTCGCTGGCGATGGCCACGTACATCTTGAACCTGCCCACGATGGCGTTTGCAGACGGCGTGATGCCCAGCGTCACATCCGCACCATCCATGCTCACTAAGCGACCAGACCAGTCCGTATGTTGGTCGTAAGCCGCACGGAGCCCGAAACAGAGCTGGATGAGTTGCTGACCGGGGGTTGGGTTGTTGCCTGCGTGGAAGGGGGGGGGGGGGGGGGGGGGGGTGACGGAAAGTAACGGGGATCTTCAGAAATGACTTAGGAATCTGGAGGCCCGTTTCAAGACCAAATAGAGGCCCCATATATATACCTAATAACCGGCACTGCCCTTTCCTGGTTGGCATCCTACCTCTCCGATCGACAACAATTCATCTCCATCAATAACTGCAAATCTTCCACTGCCCCAGTTACCCATGGTGTCCCCCAGGGTTCAGTACTTGGTCCCCTCCTCTTCATCATATACATCCTCCCTCTAGGTCAGATCCTCCGTCACCATGGACTTCAGTTCCACTCCTACGCCGATGACACACAGCTGTACCTTTCCACCAAAGCCATCACCCCAACCACACACTCCACTCTCACTGCCTGCCTCACAGATATTAAAACATGGATGCAAAATAACTTTCTCAAACTAAATTGCAATAAATCGGAAATCATCATCATCGGTCCCAACATCGGTCACTGAACATTGATGGATCCACTGTTACACCCTCCACCCGCATCCGCAACCTTGGCATCATTTTCGACCCCACCCTTTCATTCCTCCCCCATGTTAACCAAGTCACCAAAACCGCCTTCTTTCACCTCAAGAACATTGCCCGTCTCCGACCCTCTCTGTCATTTTCCGCAGCCGAAACACTCATCCACGCCTTCATCTCATCCCGCCTTGACTATTGCAACAGTATCCTCTACGGCACCACCTCCAAAGTCCTCAATAAACTGCAATATGTCCAGAATGCAGCTGCCCGCCTGCTCACCAGTACCCGTTCCAGAGACAATATTACACCTGTCCTCCGTGACCTTCACTGGCTACCGGTTAAACAAAGAATCCACTTCAAAACACTCCTGACCACCTACAAAGCACTAAATAACCTGGCTCCCCCATACCTCTGTGACCTCCTCAAACGCCATGCCCCCTCTCGCTCCCTCAGGTCTGATGATGCAAACCTCCTCGACGTCCCCAAAACCAAACGCCGTACGTGGGGGGATAGAGCTTTTGCCTTTGCTGCCCCAACCCTGTGGAATGCCCTCCCTAAGGCACTCAGAGATGCCCCTACCCTTCAAACCTTCAAATCCACCCTCAAAACCCACCTCTTCAAAATTGCCTTCCCTAGATAACCCTTTTCACTGTCTTTTAATGTTCTTTAGCTTTTAGTGTTATTTTTCCTTTTTCTATTAAAGTTGTTTTTAATTTGTTGTTACCTCTGTGAAGCCCCCCCATGTAAAGCGTCTTTGGGTACTCAGAAAAGTGCTATATAAGTTTGAGATATTATTATTATTATTATTAATATGACATAATTATCCTGTTGATACAGCCATATTGATACAAATAGTTTAGACTGTTCAATATCGCGCACATCGTCATTACTCTCGACAATTACGCAGCAACAACACCTCATCCTGTCGACCCTTCACAATAAACTTAAAGTGTCTCCCCTTTACCTCCCAATACCGCACATATTACCCAGGTTATTAACAGGAAATAAGTGTAACTTAACATCGTGGGAAAGAGTAAGGGTGGTGGGGGGTTGACTGATGTGAGCTTGGAGGCCCCCCTGAGGGTGGAGGCCCGTTTCAATTGAAACTGGTGAAACATAGTTAAGGCCTCCTATGCAACTGGGTCCCATCACAGGTTTACAGATAAGAAGTGTGTGAAATTATTTTTAGGGCGAAGGGGCCGTATAGACCACTTATTTCTTTCCTTGAGAATTCCGCCATTTTCTTCACAAAAGTGGTAGAGGGCAATGAGAATCCCCCAGGAACTGAAGTTCACAGTCATTTTGTCAAAAGACCTTTGTCAAAAGTAATTTTTTTCCTCTGAGATAGTAGAAGTAAAAGTACTGAAAATTGGAAATACTCCAGTGAAGTAAAAAGTACCAAGAAATTGTACTTGTACGTATAGAGGGTATGCACGTGACATCATCATCAAACCCGGAAGTTATGCAGGAAATGCCTACTGAGTGTCAAAAAACTACTTTCTGGCCTTGACAGCCCATACATCCAAACAGAAAAGTCCTATTTGATTGCATTAAACAATGTTAAACTCACTTTGACTGTTGCTTTGCCAGTCGATTCTCCACTCCATGTGCCATTCACTTTAAGCATGCGCATACACTCTATTACTTTCCACACAGGTGAAAGCTACATGGCAAATCATATAAGAGAGGAGGGAGGAGACATTTTAATTATCGTTTGAAGAAAATGAATGATGAGGAATCAAACTCCTCCCCCGATGTCAGGCAGTCGTTCCTTAATGAGACTCACTCTAATTAGTTCCCTATACTCACTCACTTACACGCACGCACACGCACGCACACACACACACACACACACACACACACACACACACACACACACACACACACACACACACACACAGACACAGACAGACACAGGATCAGCTGCATGTTCACTGTAGCACAACTCTCCATAATGACACCAAGCTGTCTCTCTAAGTGACAATTGATAACTTTATCTTGTGCACACAGAAAAGCTTTCTTTCTAAAGCAGGGCCATAAATATGGAGACAAATATAGAGAAACCAAGAGAACAGTGAGCGACTGACCGATCATGAACTCTAGCTGGAAGTCGTCGTAATGCGGGTAGAAGTCTCTGCAGAAGCGGATGCGGATGAAGAACTCGTGGCCGCGGCGCACCACCAGCCTGGGGTTGTCGTACTCCTTGGTGTGATGCAGGGCCTTGTTGTCATACGTCGTGTCTGGATAGCCCGTCCACTTGTTGTACCCGCGCTCACACATGTCTATGTCCTCCACGTTGAGAGCTAAGTCTGCAGAGAGAGAGAAAGAGTAGGAGAGAGAGAGAGATAGAGAGAGAGTGAGAGAGAGAGAGAGAGAGAGAGAGAGAGAGAGAGAGAGAGAGAATGTGAAGATTTTTGAAAAATCAAACGAACTAATTTTGTTCATGGAAAATAGTGTTAAGGCGGTTAAACTGAATTTGATGCTATATATTAACTAATCTTTGTTGGAACCCCCCGCAAGGACCCCTAGGGGTCCCCGGACCCCACTTTGAGAACCACTAACTAGTGGTGCACGGCCCCGATGTAATCGGTAGCATAATCGCATTCGGCCATATCGGCCATAAAAATGCCATATCAGTATCGGATCAGTCTCAAAATAATACAGATTATTTTCACAGATATTGATGACGCAATAATAATGTGACCGTTGATGACTGTCGCTTTTGTTTTGTGTATTTCTAATGTTTGAAGGTAGCATAATCCGTACAACATCGGAATCGGTCAGAATCAGTATCGGCAGATATGACCCTGCAAATAATCGGAGATCGGATATCGGTCATAATTTCATAATCGTGTACCCCTATACTAACCTTTGACTTCAGTATGTCTAGGTACCTGTCCAAATTTGGGCAACGTTTTTTCAGCCGGAAACACACACGCGCGTGCACACTCACATTGCTGGTGTCCTGGCCAGGGTGCTCTGGGTGTGACCGTAGGTTGCTTAGCGCCTTCTTCATCAAATTCTTCAAACTCTGGCAGGTCAAATCCATCATCTTCCTTATTGGAACAGTCAGGCTGCAAGATATACATGTTGTTATAATAACTGGATAGATGGAGATATACATGTTGTTATAATAACTGGATAGATGGATGGGCAGTCAGTCAGTCAGTCAGTCAGTCAGTCAGTCAGTCAGACAGACAGACAGACAGACAGACAGACAGACAGACAGACAGACAGACAGACAGACAGACAGACAGACAGACAGACAGACAGACAGACAGACAGACAGACAGATTACCAGTGAATGGTTGTAGCGCCCCTTGACTGGTGTCTTACGGATTGGTGGTCGATGCATTTTGTCTAAAGGTCAAACTTCAGTATATCACTCAAAGTTTGCTGAAATGAGAGAGAGAGAGAGAGAGAGAGAGAGAGTATGGGTAGCACAAATTATAGCACAAAGCTGCACATTCATAAAATTGCTGTCCTACAATGTTGATGTACTCAATTATAGTAATGCAAATGGTGTGTGTGTGTGTGTGTGTGTGTGTTTGTGTGTGTGTGTGTGTGTGTGTGTGTGTGTGTGTGTGTGTGTGTGTGTGTGTGTGTGTGTGTGTGTGTGTGTGTGTGTGTGTGTGTGTGTGCGCGTGTTTGTGTGCGTGCATGCGTGCGTGTATAAGTGTTTCTGACAGGAATACTATAACTCTGACTCATGAAACCTAACATGAGCTGAATGAATAATACAATTCTCAACCTGTGGAACGGGGCCCACCAGCGGGTCGTGAGGATATTTCAAGTGGGCCTCCAAAATAATTGGCAAAAACACTTAATTTTAATGATAATACACCTGCACAAAACACCTGTTTTGTAACAGTCAGTATTTACTGGTACCATTATTTACATTCTTACTAGGCTACAACTATTACTGCTAATAGGCTATAGTACAATATATTGCCTGTCTCGGCCAATAAGGAATGAGGAAAAATTGACAACTCTCTCTCTCTCTCATTTAACCCATTAAAACCGGGAAAGCATGTGCATGTGTCATTTTTCAGATTTTGGGGGTCCTTGACCTGAAATGGTTTAAGACGCACTGATATAGAAAAATATATTATTATATATTTTCAGAAAACCTTTTAAAGTTTTAGTTAGAAGACCTTTGTAGGGTCTTTCTTTCTTTAGTTTTTTTATCGCACAATTTTTGCAACTCATTGTTTTCACGGTTGTCCCGATCGGGCCGATCACGTCATTTTCAAATGATTCGGATCGGGACATCCCTAGTATCAATATTATATCCATGTCATGATATTAGACTGGATATTATCTGTGATTTGGGATACTGTACTATTGTGATATGGCATAAAACTGTTCTATAGGAAGAAATAGAGTCTGCAACACTGGTAGGAAAAACTCAGCTCAGCAACGTTTTGATCACTGGGATCTCCTTCAAGGAGAAGATCCCAGTGATCAAAACGTTGAATCAATAAACCAGTGGAGCTGAGTTTTTCCTACCAGTGTTGCGGACTGTATTTCTTCCTCTTGTACTGCCATTTGTCCAGCACCTGGGCTAGAGTGGATATGTATGCTCTATTACCGTTATAAAAGTGTTCTATAAAATATAAATATCGGATCGGGAAAAATCGGTATTGGCAGATTCTCAAAATCAAATGATCAGAATTGGATCGGGAGCAAAGAAACGTGATCGGGACATCCCCGGTTTTCACCCAATGTCAATTATCTAATGTAATCCTGGGCGCTAGACTCCCTCTGCCAAGCCGGGGAGAGCAACGGACTCTCATGTGTCGTAATGGGTTAAATGAAAGGTGCAGTATAGTGTGTGGGGTGTTTCTCACCTGAAGAAGAGGCAGGTAGTCTCTGTGGAGGTCAGATGAAGCTGTCACACTCACATCCAATGTCTGCACTGTTCCCCATGTACTGATTATATACACGCCCAGCTTCCTCTTCTCTGTCACACGTGTGCACGCAGCCACACACACACACCCTCACAGTGGTGGGAAAAGTTTTTTTTTTTTTTTTTTTTACTTGAGTAAAAGTATACTGTAAGTATACTGTGCAATGTAGAAATACTCACAAGTAGGGGCCTATACCCATTATGCAGAATGCCCCGTTTCACAAGGTATCTTGTGTATGAAATGTATTAATATATTTATATTTATATATTAATTATTATTATAATGTATTCATATATTATATAGCCGATTCTACAAGCTCAGACATCAAACTGTGGGTCCTTGACATGATAATGGCAGACATTCACTGGTCTGGGTCACCAGAACCTTCACAAGGTTGTCAAAGTTCAACATCCGCTCCCCAGAGTGGAACAGATTTTTTTATTTTGGGGTGATTAAAAAACAATAATACTCCCAAAAATCCCAATGTGATCCACTCCGATTAAACGTTTTTGTCTCTTGGGCTAAGTAAGATTTAATAAATCATACTTTTTGGCTAATATTCATAGAAATATTGCACGTTGATAAATAAGCCAAATAGCTCACAATATTTCCCACTGTAGTAACCTCACAACTAAAATGATTGATTTTTTTTATTTTTATTTTATTTTAGGACAGTGATTTTATGAATGCCATTTGTGCAAATAGCTTTGCCATTTATTATTATTCAGCAGTTAACACCCTGAGCGGCATAAACGGAGTTCTCCGTCCTATCAAATAGTAACACTCGACTCTCAGGACGGAGATTAATAAAAGGACGGAACTGTATTGATATCAAAACCGAGCGCAACGCTCCACAGGCTGGGAGTGCCTGTTGGGCAACATTCGATGTCATTTCCGGTTGGGACATCATCCAAAATGTTCCCCCCCATTTTAGTGGATGAGATAGAAAATCTTAAAACGTGAATAACTCTTGATCTAAATCAATCCGTCCAATTCTAATCAAAGATTATGTTTTAGATGGGCCATCGCGGTCCCGTCACTAGTCGCTTTAGAAATAATCATACCTCCCGTTGTTGTCGATCGCCTCAGGGGTGTTTTGGCTGTTGTGTTTTGACCCGGGCCCTCATGGGCCCTCATCAAACCCTGTACACTCAAGACGATCCCCACCACGATACCACCCTTAGATCTCCATATATGGAGCTGAGCTGTTCTGACATTCCATATGTTGTTCTGACCTCATCAAACCCTGTACACTCAAGACGATCCCCACCACGATACCACCCTTAGATCTCCATATATGGAGCTGAGCTGTTCTGACATTCCATATGTTGTTCTGACCTCATCAAACCCTGTACACTCAAGACACGCTCTGTATATGGCCCTCAGGCGTCTTACTGGTAATACAAGTGTGCACAGATGACCTATTCTCAGACAGAACAGGGAAGTGTGCAGTTTTGTGATTGTGCTGAGTCGATATTTGTTGTGATTAAGGTGACCCAGACCCACACACACACACACACACACACACACACACACACACACACACACACACACACACACACACACACACACACACACACACACACACACACACACACACACACACACACACACACACACACACACACACACACAGTAATCAATACCAACTCAATCTGTCTGTCTGTCAAACACTCTTATTGATCCAGTGTCTCACTAATACACTTAACTTCATAAACACTACTTTAGCTCAGATGCCAGTGCTTCACATTAAGGCCTTGATGCCAGTACTTCACATGGCTGTTTCAGGTACCTTTTCATTTCAAATGAGCTTAAAATCTCAAAAGTGTTCACGGCCCACCCATCTGACCACTTAACATGGCAGCCCAATATGCATGCACCTCTTGGTACCACAGTACCTCAAAGGCCCTTAAAACAAGGCTCCAGACTTCCCAAAACAAACTGCTCAGGCTACTACTTTTCTTCAATCCTACCCATTTTCATAGGCTGGAATGGATTAAGGTTGACGACAGAGTACAGCATCTTGCAATGGGTCTGGTGACTGGTCTACAAGATTCGCTACAGCCGTGCTTTTCTCTCAGAGCGCAGCAGACTCTGTGGCTAGGCTATAGCTAGTTTCTTGGGACATTTGTGGTCGTAGTGGCTACATCTGTCATTGAATTTTTCAGTGTAACTGTTGTATAATGGCAATATTACACTCGAGGGTGATGGAGGAGTTCCGAAAGTGCATTAATGATGATAAAACACTATCGAGTGTGTAATATTGCTTAATTGAAGACTGATGAGAACCGTTTTTGGAACCGGGTCTGGTTCTGAGTTCCAACCCTATAGGCTATATGTAGGCTACAACTTCTTCCACTTGTCCTGTCATCACTGTGAAGCCTGTAAACTCAGCCTTTCAGAACTTTGTAATAATGTCCGTTTTATTATATAAAATTATAACGCACGCACACACGCAAGCACAGTGTCTCTCTCTCTCTCTCCACCTCCCTCTCTCTCAATGTCAGGTTTTCTCATTTCTATGGAAATGTTTGGTGATGTTTTCATATTTTCTTTGTCAGTATATATTATGCTCTCTCATAAAGTGTCCTGGTGTGTGAAAGGTGAATTACAAATTGATGCTGACAAAGTAGATTTTCACTCCGGATTCTTGATGGTTTACTGTTACATATTAAACAGTTCTGAATCATTCTGTGAAAATATGAGAATTTGGCAAAAATGGAAAGCCATTCAGCTAAAATAGAAAAACATTCAGAAAACAATTCTGCAAACCTTTTGGCAAAATATCTCAAAATTCTGCAAACTTATTGCAAGGAATGCATACGACCAATCCATTGAACTATAGAGGAAATGGAACCGGCATGCCTGGTAGTGTTACTGCCTTGCTCAATCCAATGAAATAGAGAGGGAATGGTACCCACAACCATGGTAGTGTTACTTTCTGTATCATAGGAACTTCTACCCAGTAAACTTGACAGGTGCCACCGTGCCAAACTTAGAATTATACGATTTTTACCCATATGAGCCAAAATGAATTATTTGCTTTCCAGTGACACAGCAGCTGTGCAGCTCATCCATTTGCACGATGAATATCTGTCATTAGTGATCATCTGTGATTTGCAAGATTGCAGTATTTTGATTATACACAGCACTCTATAATTAACGTACAGACTAATAGCTAGTAAATATACGTTTATAGTTCACCTTTGTGTTGTGTCTCCATAGGGAATGCAGTCTTGGCACAGACGGTTATCAAATTATTGCCTTAGGAATGTGACAAAAACTGCTGAATTACTCCTTTAATTCTACTATTAGGCCTATGGCACATTTTACGACTTAAACCACAACTCAAACAAAGGCAAGAGAAGATCACATAAACGTGACTTTACTATTGGTGAATGACATAGCATAACAGAACAGTTTATACACAAAACAGAAACCACGACCTATGTGACACTAACTTAGGATCCAGCAGCACTAAACAAGCACACAGAGGATTGAAATAGTCACTGGAGATCATCACCCAACCAGGCTCAGCTGGTACCCACAGGTGATGGCACTCAGGGCACTCAGTCAGAGGAGCAGGACGGGAGGGCAAACAGGGAGGGGCTGATCAAGGCTGTGACCATGACAGCACTATATTTTTAACATTTTTATCCCATGGTTTTGTAACCCATTTTTCACCCCTGTGTCACCCCTTTACACACCCTCCGCCAACCTGGGGAGAGAAACGGACTTGAACTCATGCTTCCTTCATGCATGAGTGTCCAAGTCACTCCTTTACACCTGACTGGGGGGGAGTTTCCCTGGCTGGACGTAGCGCGTGGAAGGAACACATTCCTTTCCCCTCCATCAGGCACCCCGGCTGGCCAGGGGGAGGAAGTTTAGAGACCAGGATTAGTGCATATTTTTGTGAGGGTACTTACTTTAGGGGACACGGGGAGAACATGCAAACTCCACACAGAAAGGCCCTTTCGCCAACCCCGCCTCGGGTATGGGCGCTGAGCGGCTGAGGAGAGGTGCCCACAGCGCCCCAAGTGGGAATCGAAGTCGAAGTCCATAGACTTGGCTGCCATTTGATTTACATCAAGTGCTCTAAACAAACATATTGGATTTGGCTGCCATATGATGTAATTTCCAAAAGCCATGCATTGGAGGGGCTAGCAGCCTGGCAGCCCTCAAAAAAAGCAAAATTGCTAGTGCATTTTAGTTAGGACAGTGGCATGGAGCAAGGCATTATACAAATTAATTATACAAAAGGTGTGTAAATTATTGATTCTAGAATGCATCGCTAGACGCTAGTCCACTGCAGGATATTCTACATTAATGCAGTATAGCGACGTGACATCATCGATCATAGACGATCCATTTATTTTATTTTATCTAACCTCACTGGGGAGAGTGATTATGCATACATCACAGCGATATTGAAATAAAAAAGAAAGCTGTTCAATATGTAACTGTATTTTGTTTGTTTACGGGTCCCTCTTGAAAATGAGATGCTGCATCTCAAGGGGCTGTCCCTTCAATACAAATCTGAAATCTAACCCACAGTTTGAGAACCACTGAATGTATTAACTGATCAAAAATGTGCCGCGTTGTGTAGTAATACAGAAAGGTGAGATACGGTACATCGAGATGCATCGTAGAATTGAATCATTAAAGGGATATTTCACTTCCAAAAACACTTTTGTCTACTCAGGCTAATGCATTAGCCTGAGTACACAAAACTGCCCAATCAAGCAACTTAAAAACTGCCCGGGCAGTTTTTAAGTTGCTTGATTCAGTAATTAGATATTTGATGTTTACCTGCCCCCCCCCCCCTTCCTATACAAGCCCATTATAACTTCAAACTCCATTTTAACCATGATAGATTCATCAAAAACACCTTTTTTTCTGTTGACTGATGGGCCGCAGGTGCGCGTGCAGGCTCTGCTGCAGTGATCATGAGCGCACCTCCCATTCTTATGACAGCGAATGTAGGTGTGGTTTGAATTGCTATTATTCTTCACACACACAACAGAAACCAAGGATTATATATTTCAAGGGCAAGAGATCACAATACAAATCCTAATCATTCTTCCTCCACACTGGGAGAAAAACAGCATCTGAAAGTTTGATGGTGCAGTGATAACTTTTCCATTGCATCTTAAGAGAGGCAGCTGGGTTCTTGTGTGGCCGGCCTGCGTGTGCATGCTGGTGCCTTTCGGTGTAGGCATCTAAGGCATCTATAGACCGATTCCGTAGCTGGTCTCATGGTCGCAGCCTACGTATTTCCTGTAGGCGGACTCGACGTAGCTGAGGGGGTAAAACCCTCACCAGGCGCATCTCTTCCACTACAGTGAACGGCAGAGTGACTGATGTTAGTTTGCCTCAAACTTTACTCCTTTACCTGCTTTTTTACTAACACTAACATTACAAAGATGCCCAGAACATCGAGATGAACCTGTGTAGTTTATGGCTGCTCCAACAGTAGTGGCAACATAAAAAATAAAATAAAATGGAATGTCTAATATCCACCGTGGTGGCTGAGACCAGAGCCATAGAGTAATGGTTGAGACGAAGCAGTGAAAGATACATAACGCCAGTGTACTTTATACCTCATACTTTAAATGCTTAGTATGAGGTATAAAATACAGCAGCCTTGTGTTCATAAAACAGAAAGATTTGGTATTGGGTAAGACTGGCGATATATATCTTAATATATAATAATAACCATTACTCTATGGCTCTGGTCTCAGCCACCGCGGTGGATATTAGACATTCCGTTTTATTTTATTTATATGTTGCCACTACTGTTGGAGCAGCCATAAACTACACAGGTTCATCTCGATGTTCTGGGCATCTTTGTAATGTTAGTGTTAGTAAAAAAGCAGGTAAAGGAGTAAAGTTTGAGGCAAACTAACATCAGTCACTCTGCCGTTCACTGTAGTGGAAGAGATGCGCCTGGTGAGGGTTTTACCCCCGCAGCTACGTCGAGTCCGCCTACAGGAAATACGTAGGCTGCGACCATGAAACCGCTACGGAATCGGTCTATAGGAAGATCGATTGCCGGACTTTTACTTGTAAGTATTGATACTTTTACTTAAGTAAAGAGTGTGAGTACTTCCTCCACCCCTGAAGTGGAACATAATCGAATTGAATCGTGAGGCCATGCCGGAGCCGGGCAGTCCCAGATGTCAGGCCACCCTGCCACGCCTGCTGATTGGTCAAATGGCACTTTCACTTCCTCATTTACTGACAAGCCTTCCTGCCTGCCTGCCTGCCTGCCTGCCTGCCTGCCTGCCTGCCTGCCTGCCTGCCTGCCTGCCTGCCAGCCTGCCTGCCTGCCAGCCTGCCTGCCTGTCTGTCTGTCTGCCTGTCTGCTCATTGTAGACAGACCTGCATAACAAGAGCTTATAACAACTACATTGGATCCGCTGGAACACCGTTTTTTTCTTATTTTTTTTTACTGAAAAGTAACCATTTGGGAGTCGGGATATACAAGGTTTCCGTCTGCTGCAGTGACTCAATAGTGCATCATCATCAGAGCAAAGAAACAGGGTCGTTTAGATCAAATTACATTTAGTTACAGTTTATTAATTGTCATCCTGTCTGGAGTATAGGCTCCAGACAGGTACACAGTGAAAGCAGGACCAACACTAACTCTGGTCCAGAGTGTTAGCGTGTTTGGAACAACATAATATATTACCGGCTAAGGATCATGGGACGATGTCACGAATATATGTTTGTTTTTACGTGCGGATACCCCGTCCAGGACATGCTTCAGACGCGCCTCCTTAGGATTTTGATTTGCCGTTAGGAACCCTAATTGCGACCACATGCCCTTGCTGACATCGACCCCCAGGCAGGGTTCGAACACACAACCTTCCTTATGAAAGATATATGCTCTAACTAACTACTACACTAGGGCGGCCCCCTGGACGATGTCACGAATACTGTGGCCAAAATAACTACCATACCATACCATACCTGCCATTATGTGAACCAGGACCTACCCAAGGCGCTTTACAGAGATTGTGCATTACCTTCACCCATTTACACACTTTCACACACAGATGCCGGAGGAAACCATGCATGGCACCAACCTGCACATCGGGAGCAATTAGGGGTTCAGAGTCTTGCTCAAGGACACTTCAACACCAACTCTGGGGGAGCCCGGTTTCGAACTGGGAACCATCCGGGCACTGAGCCACTGCCGAATGTTGGAGCTTACGCAAAAACAAATTCCACCCACTTCTTAACACCTGTAAAGAAATTATGTGACAATAGAGAGAGAGAGAGAGAGAGAGAGAGAGAGGGGTGAGATCAGCAGAAGCTTGAATTTGGTGTCTCTCACCTCCGACTGTGTTTAATCTCTCTGGCAGTTCGATACAATGCTGTGGATGAATCTGATCAGCGTCCTCTCAGCAGTTCTACTGCAAGACCCCTCCTACCAGCTGTCAATCACACACCCTGAGGAAATAGGATGGAGAGAAGAGAAGAGAAGAGAAGAGAAGAGAAGAGAAGAGAAGAGAAGAGAAGAGAAGAGAAGAGAAGAGAAGAGAAGAGAAGAGAAGAGAAGCTCTCTTCTCTGGGGGGGAGGATCGAGGGGAGCGTAGAACAGTAAACAAGAGAATAAATGTGGTCATCTCCTCTCATTGCTGTAGAAAAGCTTCTCTCTCAGCTCTGTGCTTCATGGCTGATAAAAGCGGCCTCTGATCTGACAGCCAGCAGCAGAGAGACGTTAGATACAAACAAGTGACTCATAGTGAACAGCACTTCCAATAGCCCACAGCCACTATAGCGGCTCACCAGGTCATTATGTTGAATGAATGATATTGTGCCTGTGATAGAGTGACACCAACTCTCACCACACCCATCTAATTGATTTCTTAGAGATAGGGGCGTACTCTCTCTCCTCCACAATTTCAGCTCCTTGGTCTTGTCGACATTAGCCAAATACCAATGCCTTAATTTCTGCTCGATCGCTCCCTCCGCACTCCGATCTCCTCCAGTGTGACCCGGAAATTGTTCGCTTTGGAGGAGCCGAGGCTGTGAGGAGGCTTCTCAAGCCACGTTTGAAGTGAGGATCAGTGAGTGTACATGAAGTCAAGTGTATACTTCAACCTGTTTTGCATGTTGACTATGTGGATATAGTCTCCTTGGACTATAGGATGGAAACTAGTATGCTGTCTGGGAGATGGGATCCAACATCCATGTAGAACATGACCTTACCTGAAGTGTTTTCTTGTATTCCTTGCTTCTTGGTTTTAGTTAGGATTTTACTTTACACTTTAGTCAAAGGGGGATCTCTGAATGACAGGTGCCGCAGACTGTCATGAACTTGCATGAAATGTTGCTCAGTTTCGGACTTTGGTCATTGTCCATCCTGATAACTGTATGTATGCACTTTGTTATCAACCTTTCGAGGTGTGCATCAGTCTTTAAAAAAAACAGGGTGTCCAGGGGACTAATGGTAACTGGAGGCTGGATCCTGCGGTCTTATTGTTACAAAAGGTATTTTATCTCGACTCCAAGTCTTCTTAACAATAGATAAATGACCCTCCTTTCAAAAAGCTATACACATAAAACATATCTACAAGAGAACCATTATTTAGAACTAGCAGTGACATTAATATGCAGTTGCACACCTCCAGCGCCAGATGGCGACCTTTTCCCAGGATATGAAGCCACTGATGGACACTGCAGTCTAAACACACACACACACACACACACACACACACACACACACACACATTCTTCTGGTTCTGGGTCCCCCCCGCGGTCCTTCAGAGGGTTCCAGGGGGTCCCCAGCAGTCCATGAGAGGGTTCCAGGGGGTCCCCATCAGTCCATGAGAGGGTTCCAGGGGGTCCCCAGCAGTCCATGAGAGGGTTCCAGGGGGTCCCCATCAGTCAATGAGAGGGTTCCAGGGGGTCCCCATCAGTCAATGAGAGGGTTCCAGGGGGTCCCCAGCAGTCAATGAGAGGGTTCCAGGGGGTCCCCATCAAAATGAGCTAATTATAGCCTCAAATTCTGTTGAACCCATAAAGTCCTGAGGCCGGTTCAACATATCTTCTAAATCAGTCATTCTCAAACATTTGTATGTGCAGTAAAGCTGTCAAATAATTGTAGTGGAGTAAAAAAGTATACATTTGGATCTGAGATGTAGTGTGGAGTAGTATCACAAAATGGAACTACTGAATAATGTACATCGAAATTGTACTTAAAGAACAGTACTTGAGTAAATGTACTTTACATACACTCAATATTTTCTATGAAACCTTCCAGATGTCTGGTCACCAAAGGCAGCCAGGTCAAATCACACACACACACACACGCACACGCACACGCACATACATACATACACACACACACACACACACACACACACACACACACACACACACACACACACACACACACACACACACACACACACACACACACACACACACAGGTTGACCAGTCATTTTTCGTTTGGGTTGGCTAGGAGTAGACTACTATTAACTGTCCAGGGAGCTAATTACTCAGCAGCAGGTAGCCGTAGGGGTCTGTGTGTGGTTGCGAGATCTGGGGACCATTAGCAAACCATGACCTTGAAAAATGGGATAAACACCAAACCGAGACCCTACACACAGAATTCTGCAAATCCATTCTCCGTACCCAGCGAAAAACACCAAATAATGCATGCAGGGCAGAATTAGGACGATACCCACTCATAATCAAAATAAAAAAGAGAGCACTTAAGTTCTACAACCACCTAAAAGAAAGCGACCTAGATGCACTCCGTAACAAGGCACTCACACACAGTGAAACTCTAGAGAGATGCCCCCTCAGCCAGCTGGCCCTGGAACTCCGGGCACAAACACAAACAGAGCCACGAGATGGAAAACCCATTGGACTAAACCAAATTATATAACAGCAAAAGGAAAACTATCTGACACATTGGAAAGAAGCAACACAAAAGCAGAGTAAACTAGAATTCTATCTGGCCCTAAACAGAGAATACACAGTGGCAGAATACCTGAGCACCGTGACCGACCCAAAACAAAGAAAATCTTAACTAGGTACAGACTCAGTGAGCACAGTCTCGCGATCGAGAAAGGCCGTCATAGGCAGACCTGTATCCCGAGAGAAGACAGACTATGCACCCACTGCACACTAAATGAAGTGGAAACCGAGCTACACTTCCTAACCATCTGTCCATTGTACCAAGACATCAGAGACACATACTTCCCACAGATTACAACCACACACGGAGATTTTGAAAACATGACCAATGACAAAAAACTCCCATATCTGCTGGGTGAAGTACAACAATGTGCAAACACAGCAGCAAGATTTCTGAGCTGCTGTGATAGGAGAAGGATATCAAATGGAACACAACCACCCTAAAGACTAATCATTGTGTATATTCCTGCACTATACCTGCATCGAGTGATCTTGGTACATAGAAGTTGATCTATTGAAGATTCTGACCTTCAAAGTACATAATTTTTGTTTTGATTGTATTGCTGTATTGTTGTATTGTTCTTTCTGCTTTGGCAATGTAAACGTATGTTTTCTCATGCCAATAAAGCCCTTTGAATTGAATTGAATTGTGTGTGTGTGTGGGGGGGGGGGGGGTGTCACGGAAGGGGGGGGATGGTTGCAAAATGTGTTGACGTCAGCGAGGGGGGAGGGGGGTCGAGATCTCTCTCTCTCTCTCTCTGTGTGTGCGTCTCTCTCTCTCTCTCTCTCTCTCTCTCTCTCTCTCTATCTATCTCTCTCTCGGGAACCTATAGCGTCATTCATTATGGGGATCAATTTAAATAGAGTCGACACTCCGACAGAAGTATTCCCCGGGCCCTCTGTGTCTCGACACGCGTGCACACGCCTACACGCGCGCACACTGCATGACTGGAATGCAGGATGCCCTGCACACTCACACTCTCTCTCACACACGTGCATGCACGCGCGCACACACACACACACACACACACACACACACACACACACACACACACACACTGGACTCAAATGTCTGAAATGACAAAATGAACATTTATGTTAGATCATGAAGCCTGTTTGTGTGCATTCTGCATTGACTAACTGAGGTTTTATAAATGCCCTCCCCCTTCCTCCATCCATCCATCCATCCATCCATCCATTTCAGACATTAAAGGCTATAAGGTCATTGGGATTCAAAGTTAACTGTTCTGGAGCCCGGATTTGCAGGTGTCCATCATCCTGTTTGGTCAATGGTGCCCCAGTTTTCCGTTTTAGTGCCCAGTTTTCCCTGCTGTGCCCCCCCTGTTTTCATGCCCAGATTTACCATGAATGAAGTCAGCAATGTTTAGGTCAGTGGTTCACCGGTTCTCAAAGTATAGGGTCTCTAGGGACCCCCATGCCCGCCAAACTTTATCAGTGAAGCCAGAGCAAGCTTATATTTTGCCATCAAAATATTACGTGGGGTGCATTGATAGGCTATACTGTACATTCACATGTATCATGAATTAAAATAATTCCAGAAATCATATCAGACGCACAGACTGTAGACAGCCTGCCTGCAGCAGCTTATTAGCGTATATGGTTAATTAGGCTACTAACTTACCCAGTTCTGCAAGCCTGTGGATGATTGTCTTGCTTACAGTCACAGAGAGCATGCGTGTTATATTAACTTTTGGCCCAAAGCCTTGTGTTTACAATTACATTCCATCCGTGGACCGTTCTATGTTGTTTTTTGTTTCGCACGTATGTCAAGTGCCCGAGATCTATTTCCTCTCAAAGCGGCGAGCATTTTCAAAACAAGTGTTTTTAAAATTTTTGTACCCTAAAGCGTGATGCGTCATGCATTCAACACATGTTTTATTTTTAAATCATACTGGAAATAGAAGTATAGGACCAGTAGTTGACTTGAAAGTGAAACTAGAGAATATTTTGATTGGATGGACTCTGGAGGATATTATAATTTGCGCTGTCGGCGGGGGTGGGGGTGCCCGTGGTGCTGCGGAGGGGAACAAACGACCAATAGTTGGTCCAGGGGTCCTTGAGGGGGTTAAAGGGGGTCCCCAGCTCAATGGTTGATAGTTAGGATTTAGGAAACAAATGGATGGACCCTTCCCTTACAGACCTGTAAACCAAATGGTATAGTTTCCAAGTGTGATGGTATAGGTTAAGTATTGCCACTCAGAGTTATGACCACAGGGGGTCCACAGGGGTCCTTGAAAAAAAAAGGTTTAGGGTTCCCACTATTTGCCACTTTCTCTATGCATGCACGTGTGCATTTTATTTATTTTTTTCGGTTGGCATATAAAATAAGCCGGCAGCCCATATTGTTACAGTGTCTGAATAACAATAGGTTTTGAACATGAATCAATAGCCATGTAGGACTGAACTCAACTGATCTGAACACCATGCAGGGCAACCAGTGACCTCCAGCAAAGTCTAGATGCCAACCGACAGCTGACCTCCAGGAAAGTATGGCAATTGGCATGCAGGGCAACAGGGGTTAGCAACCTCTGTTGCAGCACTCGCAAGAGGGCACCACGCAAGCTACAAACCGCACAAATGAGCAATACCCCAGAGTCTCCCGAGAGTGACGAGAGACTCGATTTAGGACAGATTCAACGACAACAACTATGACACAGACGCAGAGAAGGCTCCCTTGACTCAAATACACCAGAGTAAGGCCAAGTGTGGACAAGGACGGACACATGCACCGCATAGACGAACAGTCTGGTGAGACGTATATAGGACACTATAGGCAGGAGGCAAACCATAGTCCTAGAGACCTCTCAGTGCCTGCTATCCCCCAGAGAGAGCTTCCTGTTAGTTCTGGCATGCAGGAGAGAAAGGACAGTGGGTGGGTCCGCGGGGGGGGGGGGTGCCCTGGGCACGGCGGTCGCTGGGGTGTGACCAGCACTGGTTTGCTGCACCTGGCCGGCAGGTTTCGATCCACAGCCTGTTGGCCAGGAGCAGTGACTTGGCCAATCACTGCTGACACGCCAACTGGAGAGTGTATAGTGGTTGAGGGTTGAAACACTCTAAGAAGGTTGGAGACCACCTGATGATGACCTCGCATCTTTGATGTATTTACAAACTAGGCCTACAAGATAAACGATGTACAAACCCAACCCCAAATCCTCCCAACACCAAAAAAATATGAAATATTAATATTAATAAAGTGTGTGTGTGTGTGTGTACATGTGTGCACGCGTGCGTGGTAAATGGTAAATGGTAAATGGTGCATTTATATAGCGCCTTTATCCAAAGCGCTTTACAGAGATTGTGCATTACATTCACCCATTCACACACACATTCATACACCGATGGCAGCGGAAACCATGCAAGGCACCAACTAGCACATCGGGAGCAATTAGGGGTTCAGTGTCTTGCTCAAGGACACTTCGACAGTAACTCTGGGGGAGCCCGGGTTCGAACTGGCAACCTTACGGCTACCATCCAGGCACTCTACCCCTGAGCCACCGCCGCCCGCGTGCGTGCGTGTATGCAGTGCACGCAGCGTAGGTCGTTGAGTGGGGTCGTGCGTGACCGATAAGATTGCAGCAGCCGCAGCAGGTATCACTCTAATAATCACTGGTGGCATTTGTGCACGCATGCAGCACACAAGAATTGCGCGAACGGGCGCGGCGCGTCCTTGTGCGGTACAAACAGGACGAACCGAGGCGAATATATATATAGGTCCAATTCCTCATGGGGCCCCTGGTCCAATTCCTCATGGGGGCCGAGGCCCCTGGTCCAATTCCTCATGGGGGCCGAGGCCCCTGGTCCAATTCCTCATGGGGGCCGAGGCCCCTGGTCCAATTCCTCATGGGGGCAGAGGCCCCCTGGCCCCCACATACTCTACGTCACTGCACGCGCACACACACACACACACACACACACACACACACACACACACACACACACATGCAGACCATCCCTGTCGCTGAAACCTCAAATCTCCATATTTAAACATTTTGATTTTGATTCTATTTTTATTGTAAATGCATGCCCTTTGTCATACCACGTATACGCACAATGTCCGATAAAAATAGCAAGAATAGCCGCATAATATATAATTAATTAATTAATTATTATTTTTATTGTTGCTCTATTCCATTATCAAAGTAACGGTTTTGGAGAAAATGTGGACATCCGAGGTTTCCAGCCGACAGCCACGGGGTGTACAGGCTAACAGCCGGGGAAGACCCAGCATCAGCCCGCTGCATGTCTGCAAGGCTACGCTATACACGAGGAGAAGGAGATGGAGGGAGAGATGGAGAGATGAGAAAATGGAGAGGTGGAGGCGGAGGGGGGGGGGCGGTTCTAGGCAGTCACTTTTTACGTCAAAACGGGCCCGTGTGTGGGCGTGAGGGAGGTGTGTGTGTGTGTGTGTGTGTGTGTGTGTGTGTGTGTGTGTGTGTGTGTGTGTGTGTGTGTGTGTGTGTGTGTGTGTGTGTGTGTGTGTGTGTGTGTGTGTGTGTGTGTGTGTGTGTGTGAGAGAGAGAGAGAGAGAGAGAGAGAGAGAGAGAGAGAGAGAGAGAGAGAGAGAGATAACACTAGTGGACAGGCGGTAGAGAGTCATTGCATGTAAAGATCGCGACAGGCAGCGTCGCATGGTGGTTGTTGCATCGTGTTCTTTTATTTCTTTTGTCGTGCAGGACGCTTTTGGGGGGACAATGCGTGACGTTGTTGCGTTATTGTTCTTCTCATTATCACCACCGTTATTCAGACTTTTACAATAAGTATAGTATTATTATTGTTGTTGTTGTTATAACGTTATTAAGACATAAAGGAGCATCTTTGTTCGCCAATGGTGGAAGTGCACGGAGGATGGGAGCGAGCAAATGTCTCTCACTGGCTTTACTGGTTTTAATCTTTCACATAGGTAAGTTGTTGCTTTTTTAATGCTGCTGTTTAATTAAAACATTCGTTGTTCAATTTAAAACACAAGGTGCGTAATTTGGTTACATTTTCTAATGTTATGCTTACAGTAGCCTATACAGTGGGGGCGGTTGTTGCCGAAAAATAACAAATAAGGTCTACAAGTTCACGATGCATGCTTGTATACAATACTATAGCTGCTATTTTTTCGGTCCTGCAGTAAAGACTATAGCCTACATCAATTTACAATTTAGCAGACGCTCTTAATCCAGAGCGATTTACAATAAGCAAGAACAAAAAGCATGCAGGCAATACATGATCACAACATAAAAAGTAGGCCTACTTATCATGAAACATGCGTAATCTCTTGTTAAACGAACGAAGATTATTCATTATTTATATAGTTTTTTAACGTTCCACATTTAAAATATGAATTAGTAAATCTTGGTCCCATATGCATTTCCACTCAAAACGCCCCTCCCCCCAAATAAAATGACGTCTCAGTTTGGACTGAAACTCCTGATGTATATATTCCTTTTTTGTATTTTAGCCATGCATGCAGCTTATAATACATAGATTCATGCATGAGGCATAGTGAGTGTGGGGTATACCGGCTACGTTACTGCGTTTTGTCCTGAAGCGGTCGTAGTATTTTGACTGCAGAGGCATGCAGGGTATACACGTGGAAACGGTCGATAAACCTTTTACACATTTTCTTTCTTTCTTTCTTTCTTTCAAAAGATTGAATTGGCCTTTTTTAATAGTAGCCTATACTCTATAAAAAATAAATAATGGTGTGTGTGTGTGTGTGTGTGTGTGTGTGTGTGTGTGTGTGTGTGTGTGTGTGTGTTTGTGTGTGTGTGTGTGTGTGTGTGTGTGTGTGTGTGTGTGTGTGTGTGTGTGTGTGTGTGCGCGCGCGCGCGCGCGTGTGTGTGTGAGAGAGAAAGAGAGAGAGATGGGGGTGTGTTAACATGGGGATAACCCCCCACCCCCTCCCTTCTGGTGCATTCCTCCCATTTTTAGACTTTCCCATAATTGAAACAGGAAAAATAATTAATAATAATAATATTAATATTATTAATAATAATAATAATAATAATAATAATAATACATCGATTAACGTGTGCATTATAATGCGTTCTTGCTCAGTTATTTTGTCTATTATTTTTTCCTTATATTAAACAATTGAAGCTTCTGGTTGCTAAAACCTTTCTTTCATGATCTTTTTATATTCATATATTTTGATATCAACTCGTTAAGCTGCGGGGACCCCCACCCTTGAACCCCCTGTAGGACCCCTGGGGGTCCCCGGACCCCACTTTGAGAACCACTGGGCTATATATAGCCTATACTCCCACACTTATAAATATAAATACTGTATAGGTTATATACGCATTATCTGCTCTATTGATGTGTGGGAGGATATGCATTTTTGCGTTTAGCAAGAAATACATAATTCACCTACAATCAGGCTGTTTCAGCGCACGTTTACAACGTGCCTCGACGGGATTCCAGCGCGATTCATATTTTTGCATGCGGACGAATATTGTATTTATTCGTACGAATATTGACACCTGTATTTATTTATTTTTGTTTTAAAAACATCAACCTTGACAGCTGTGTTTGGTATTTTCTTTGACTGATATAGTTTCTTGAGAGGCAATAATGTGTAGGCCAACTGTATTAATTATACCTTGTTTTAAGTCACGTTGTATTATTCTTATATTCTTATTCTTATTATAATGCCATACAGAGTGTCACGCACTAGTAGTTTGGGCCATACAGGTTTCCACCTGACAGCATCGATGTTATAAATCCCTAAACTGTCATTGTAAATTGCGACTGCATGTGGATGGTTTTCATGTCATGATTGTGTCGTGGTATAACGTTACTATCCGTGCATGCGCTATGCAGCCATGCAGGCGGGAGAATGATAGTGAATTATTCAAGCCGCAGAGGCACAGCTTTCTCTAGTCTGCTGCTATTGTTAGAGACGAGAGAGGGGGGGGGGGGGGCGCGCAAGCATGCGCTTTGGGCTTTACTTGAATTGACGAAGGAATATTTTATATGAGAGAGAGAGAGAGAGAGAGAGAGAGAGAGAGAGAGAGAACGGGGTTGAGATGATATATATTGTGATGCTGTTTTCATCTCATATTTGACAAGACAGTTTGATATAAACTCTTCTCTATCTCTATATATTGCGTCTTTTTTATACTGACAAAAATATAGCCGATCTACAATTTCACAATGCATCGCAATGCAAATTAATGTGTCGTGAGCTTGCAGATCGGCTATTTAGAAAATGAATGGGAGCTGCATCATGGGGATCAGAGAGGAAAGGAAAATATGGTAGGATTATTTATGAATGATATGAGGATTTGGTTGTGATAATATCTCATAATATTTGACACACATATCCATGTAACCTCTACTTCATATCATGTCTTTGGCTGTTTAACGTTTGGTTGTTGTGTGGACTGCAGTGCCACCCATTGCAGCATGTCTCCTCTTGCCCGGCTGCACCGAATAAATCGTCGAAACGATAATTGAAATGTTAAATGTATAATCAAATCACCTACTATTACCAAGAATAAGCCTATACAACAAGACATGCCTTATAATTGATATGCGCGCATTCGATGCGCAAATAAAGAGAGTCCTATACACGCGGTTATTGAGGCCTCCTATAACGAAATACATCAAATCGATCAACTTATATGCTATTGAGTATTGACGTCGTAGTATACGGGACATTTTCGTTCGCATTCGATCCGTGCCTTTCAATTAATGATCGAACGTGGGGAAATGGAGAAACAGGTGGT
>NC_139712.1:36303765-36373765 GCF_964188405.1 Protomyctophum parallelum | reverse complement strand
TGTGAGCATGACCTTTATGTCCTTTATGCTCCTGCAGAAACCGGTCTTTTCTTGACCACATCATCACAGATTTACGCCCAATTTTCTTGCCTATAAAGTTATAGCTCAACCCTGCTTATATGTCTGGTGCCAGTAAGATGTAATGGCAATGATTAATGAAGCTGATCTGCCATCACCAGAGACGGCTGAACAGGTGCAGATGCCACACAGGAAGGAAGAAGTGTTATCTTTTGAGGTGGCAATGTACACATACAGGTGTCTCAATTAGCTGTAAAGCATTCTGTGAGTGTGTATGGCTCCTGCAGGTGACTTCACCTATAGGAGTAGGACTCGGAGTAAGAGTTTTTATAGGCATTTCTAATAAAGACTTTGTGTAGTTAATAGTTATTCTAAGCAAGTCAGTGTATTCCAGAGAGTGGTTCAGGTTCTGTGAATGCACTATGAAAACAATACAGAAATGTGTTGATTGCGATCATATGAAAACCTGTATCTCCCGTCCGTCCGTCCATTAGTTAGTTAGTTAATCACCCCACGCCTCCATATATGGTCACGCCTCGTGACATCACGCCTCCATATATGGTCACGCCTCATGACATCATGCCTCCATATATGGTCACACCTCGTGACATCACACCTCCATATATGGTCACACCTCATGACATCATGCCTTGTGACACGTCAGACTCACACCACCATATATGGCCATCTCCAAATCATGACACTGACCTCATCTATATCTATATAACCCTGGATAACCATACATGGAGAAGACTGGATCATCACCTAGATCTGCATATATGGAGCCAGCCAGCAACTCTACAGCTGACTTCAAACCGTTAGATCTCCATATATGGAGCTGACCTGTTCTGACATTCCATATGTTGATCCTCTCCCACCCGTCCTTCCTGTTCTGACATTCCATATGTTGATCTGACCTTATCAAACCCTGTACACTCAAGACACGCTCCATATATGGCCAGTACAGAATTCATTCCATTTGTTGATCTGACCCCCCATGCCAAAGCATCAGCGCTCGCCCAGAAGTCTGCCGTCTGCCGTCACCCAGATGGATGCGTCGCTTCTCGCCCTCAGGGCGTCTTACTGGTATATTAAAAATAATGTATCTTTGAATTCTTTTTTTTTTTTATCAAGTACTCCAGGTAGCCTACTGGAAGTGTGTCATGCTCACATCGGCATGGCTTGCTGTGACTTTTAACAAGGCTGACACCTGGTGTAGTGGACTTAGACATTAGATATTACATTAGATATTACATTAGATATTACATTAGATATTACATTAGATATTACATTAGATATTCAAAGCAGCGGTATACTTGCACTGGACCCTATAGGCCCAACCTTCAGCCTGGTATGAGATATGTGCTTAATGTAAAGGAAGTGTAACAGAGATGCTCTGTTTAGGCCTCCACATGAAAACTGAGAATGCTAATGGTGCCCCCCCCCCCCCCCCCCCCTCTCCTCTGTCCTGGTTCCTTGTGCCTCCCATCCCCCTCTAATATATTCTATCTCTCCTCAGACTCCTCTCCTCATTCCTCCCTCTATTTCAATTTCAACTCAATCTAGTCTCCCCCTCCTCCTCGGCACAGCTCTCTATCTAATCTATCTATCTATCTATCTATCTATCTATCTATCTATCTATCTATCTATCTATCTATCTATCTATCTATCTATCTATCTATCTATCTATCTATCTATCTATCTATCTATCTATCTATCTATCTATCTATCCATCCATCCATCCATCCATCCATCCATCCATCCATCCATCCATCCATCCATCCATCCATCCATCCATCCATCCATCCATCCATCCATCCATCCATCCATCCATCCATCCATCCATCCATCCATCCATCCATCCATCCATCCATCCATCCATCCATCCATCCATCCATCCATATATCTATCTGTCTTTCTGTCGTATATGTCTACCTGCATCTATGTTTCTCTCTCCTGTCTTTAGTTCTCCCTACTCCTCTTCACTGTGTGTGTGTGTGTGTGTGTGTGTGTGTGTGTGTGTGTGTGTCACACCCATGTGAAGTGAGGGGCACCCATATCATCGTACATCGGCATCTCATTCCGGCCAATCAGAATTCGCGTCCTCACCTTCGTCTTCAATGTTTGTGTTACGTAATGTTTGTATTTACACCAACACTCAACATTGTCCATTCATAGTCAATAACAATGTTTGTGTTAGGACAAAGTTTGTGTTTGCACACACACTAAACGCTGGACAGAGGAGGGGCTAGCTGCTAAGCTGACCTCAATTATAATAATCGATTGATTGTTGGCCGGGGAACACATTCAACATCTTCACGTGGTCTCTGATCCAGTAAAGGTTGAGAACCGCTGGTTTAATAGCTTTGATGGAGAGCTAAATGATACAATATTCTCCTTTTGCCAAGCATAAAACAGGAGACGTGTGCGACAGTTAAATTCTTTTGAAATGAGTATCTGCTTGCCGGAGGGGGGTGGGTACAGCTTGATTGAACTCATGGACAAGAGGGCTGATAGAAACCAGCCTCAGTCAGAATAGAGTTTGCCTTTTATCAAATTATATCCTGTCAAGAGACATTTGTCTGAATTTGGGGTCAGGGGGATGTCTTGTGAACATTGATCAAAATCATTGATTTTGTCATTCTGAGAGGGTCGACTGAGGTTGTTTTCACACAAGTAGCGGATTCGGGTGTTATCAACGCATATCAACCTGTAGCTTATACTTATCAAGTCCATTTAATGGAGCCAGTAGACTCTTCTGGAGCAGAGACATTGTTGTTGTCATTGTCCGACGAGGCGTTGTCCGACTACTGTCCCTATCCCTAAATCTAACCCTAACTCTAACCCTTACCTCAGTCTTAACCAGCCACGTAAGTCAGTTTCACAATGTTTTCGCTTCGGTGGCAGTCATTTCAATTCCGCAATTTCTAATCACAGCCATGCAGTATAGGCTCCAGTAGAGCCTATACTTGCTCCATTGCATGGTCTTGGTGAGTAACCTACTGGTGATTATGGGGTACAGCAGTCAAAGCAGGTGATACAAGAGGTTCTCAAACATTTCTGGATCAGGGCCAACTTGAGAATCTTGCACACGTTAACACCCCACCCATCTGACCACATTTTCAGAGCATGTTTATTTGAATGATGAATCAATCTATTGCACGTGTTCTGATCAATGGAACTAATGTAGTATACTTAACAATAGAAACAGAGCCCGCAGGTGGATGCTGGGGCGATGGGAGTGCAACAAACTCAATAGAAAAAATAATAAAATAGCAGCAGCATAGCACAGTAGCAGAAAGAAGAAAATGAGCTGTTGAAATCAATGGTTCAAAAGTGGGAGAACCACGGGAATGAGGAAGTGCCGGTCTCAAACACACTGGTCCAGTGCGTTAGCGATTCTCTCTCACTAGGCTGGTAAGTGTCTCAGGTCCCCAGCTTCTCTCTAAAATGCACTAGTTTGGCCATGAAATTAAATGCATCCAACTGGATCGGCACAGGCACAACCCAGAAATGTAGTAGTAGAACAAATTACTTACTCTGTCCGGTACATTACTTACTAAAATGGCACAAAGTGCATTTTAGAGAGAAGCTGGGGACCCGAGACACTTCCCAGCCTGGAGAATATACTTTTACCAACACGAAACAGGCTTTGTTTTGGTGATTAGCAGAGTAGTTTTGCCTATTTTCGGTAAAAACATTGGACCGCTCACACAGCAGTGGAATTGACCTGTGTGCGCAGAGGCTTTCCAGTCATATCAGTGCGTCAGTGAGAGAGACTCGCTAACGCACTGGACCAGGGCTATTCATCCTTATGATGTTCTGCATGTCCTGAGAGTCAAGATGTCTTCACTTATAGGCCTGATAGCTATTGTTTTAATACAGCCTGTCTTGTTTTGGTAGTATAACTAATATTAACTATAACTATGGTCTGATTACTCTGATACCTAACCTGTGTTCACTGGCAGAACATCTGAGTGTCTAATGCACCTGTTCTCCCCATGAATTCATGTAGCCTATACAGTAGCCTACACATTAAAGCACTGCCACCTTGAAAGTATTGTCTCAGACTCCTCTTGCCTCATCAATTACTGATTGATCCAGAATTCCACAACAGCACTGCACCCTCTGAAAAGTCCAATAGTGCTGTGTGGTTAAATTTGTCCCCAGTCGTCACCCGCTTGACAGCACGGGTGGGAGAATGTTACAGCACCATGTGACACTGCGTTTAAAGGTCTCTCTCTCTCTCTCTCTCTCTCTCTCTCTCTCTCACACACACAGACTATGTCTTACAGGCAGTAGCAGCCAGTACAGGACAATGTGAGACGGTGTTTAAAGGGTTCAGTAACTGTCTGTTGGAGCTGGGGGAGAACATGGCTCATTACCCACAGGAGCTGGACGAACGCGAGAACCTTCACAAGATCTGCACGTAAGTGACGGACGTATGAGCGCACGCACACACTTGTGCACACACAGACACCCACACATGTAGCCTATAAGCCTATATACAGTACAAGTGAGCCTGGCGGTCACCAGAGAAAGCATTGTCACTGTACGTCACAGAATCGTTCAGTGACAGCGTTTTGAAAACAAACCACATTTTGTATCAAGATTCAGATCTTGGATTTTCTGTATTTTAAAAGTACATGACATTGTGTCAAATTGACACATTTTAAACATTTACACATGGTCTGTACTGTGAATAAATACATAAAACCCAATGTGAGATGTCACTTCTACTCCGCCCCTGATTGTCTAACCCAACCTCACAAAAAATCAGCTACAAATGGCCCCCTTGTTGAAATCCAGCGTTTACATTGACACGAAGGTAGACAGGAACGCCCACAAACGTCACATCCGGTTTTAGCCCGGGGTAAAGAAAATGGTCTTCCCCATAGTTATAATAGCGTACGATCCTCTGAATCACTTTCAGAGCGATTTGTTGGATGATAGAAATATTGACAGCCAAGAAAAGTCCATCAGAAGGACATCTGGAACACTCAACCCTCGGAAAGTTAAAGATGGAGTGCCACAATTTTTGCATTTTTCCAGCTTTTCATGTGTCTATGGGGTGACAGTACTTCATTAGACACCCTGGAGTCGTTTTTATGTCCAATGGTGTAATAACTTTGTATTTAGGGTTTCTTCCTGGAGGCTGAACCCTTGACGGTCAAACGGGCCAATGAAGTAAACACGGATAGTGTGACGTAAAAATATTGCACGCACACACGCACCTCCCCCTCTATACATATTTTTTAAATACGACAACCTCTGTGGGCGGAGCTGCCTGCCACATACACACGTGTGAACTGAACAGCGCAGCCAGTTTGCTTTTGCTGCTCTGTGTGTGTCTAACTGTGTGGCAGATTTTCAAACAGTCATTTCACACATTACCAGTTCACAGCAGAGCAGACTGTTTTTCGTTAGATTGGAAGCAAGTAAATGTTCACGTCGGGTCCTCAGGAAGGAAACCACAACAAACCAGTCTTATAGCCTACCTGCTCTGCTGTATAGTTGCTCTTGTTGTTCTCAAGGAGTAGGTTGTTTCTTTTATAATCACAGTGGTCGGGCTTTGATACAGAGTGTAGTGTCACAGTGTGCATTCTTGTTGGCTGTTGTAGTCAATATGTATGTAGGTCCTAATACTTATACGAGGCTGTAAAGTCAAGAATTAGAAGTATGTTGTGTCGCGCTGGATGTCATGTTGCCATGTCTGGCTATTACAAGCGACTTGGGCTTGTTTTCATATAAGTAACTTTCAGGGGAGATGTGGTTGACTTGACCAATGATTCATGTGAAGGACCCTCAGATTAATATGTTGTTAAAAGGATTGGTGTTGTTGAAACGTTTTCATAAATATTCACGGCAATTTCTGTGACTTATTTTTGTGGACCTGGCCGCTTGTTTCTTTAAATCTGGCGACTTTTGCTGAAACTCAACGCAGTCAGATAAAGGACAGTTTTAATGCCAGGGTGCTTAGCTGGAGGAAATCAATAGCCTACAATATATTGTAGGCTAAATGATCTATCAAACTAATTGTTTCTGCTGTTAAACTATGATCGAATTGGATGATGAGCTGAGCTGATTGCGACAATAGGGTCAATATAATTGGAGGAAATAAATAAATGATTATAAAAAAATCAGAAAAAACAGATCTGATATGGTATGGATGCATGGATTATATGCCTATACATGGATGGTGGCAGTATAAGTGCATAATGGTGCCTATACGATATCTCAGAAATATTGGAAGTGTTCACTTCTAACATTCACAAAAACATGAGTTTTTGTTACATTACAGACACCAATTTGCCATTTTGTAAACAAAAGGGCAGAGCCATGGGCTGTCCTTTTATAAGGAGGGGGAGGGACTAGGACAAGTGGGTGGTCTTAAAGGAGGAGGCGGAGGGACTGGATTAGGTGGGTGGTGCTATGGTTAAACTCACGCATACCTAATGAACTGGTGGGTGTGTCCACATAAAACCATCATTTTAACAAATACTGTACACTTTTTTGAAAAAATTATACCTCATATACACCTAAATACACCTGATGATCATGTTTAAGTGTGGAAAAAAATCACGGCACTCCATCTTTAACTTATTATTACCTTTTACGAGACGATTTAGCCATGTTTCACATGGCGCTCGTCTGTCAGCGGAACTTCAACCTTTTTTTCCGCACTTTTCCCATTTAGAACGTTTACGTCTACATACATGTTCAGATTTCAAATATAAAGTGCTCACCCCAGAGCCACGGATGTTACAATCCTCCTCGGGTGGGTAAAAGTACCTGTATCTTCCGCATTGTTCAATAAAAAGCATTTTAATCCGATCGGTGGCCATTTTATCAGAGTTATAATGTATGCAACAACCGATAGGGGCGCATAGTTGAAAGCGCATGGCCAAAAACTGATTAAACTTTGCTTTTTATTGAACAATTGGAAGATACCAGTACTTATACACGCCCTAGCAGAATTGTAACATCCAGCGCGTTATGCTGGAGATCGGAGATCTGCCTCCATCTCCCTCTCCCTACTACATGTTACAAAACATTGTGTTACCGTGGCGAAGTGTTTAATCGCCTGGTAGAGACACTCTATAGATATGATCAATTAAACTTAACTTAATATCAAAACAACAGACATTAAGTCATCAATAATGTTTATAGAACACATTGTAGTGAATTCTAAGTAGTTTAGAGACAGTTGGAACTTGGCACGGAGCCATCGTTTGGCAAAGTGTCGAAACGAATGGTGTCGGTAGTCTACTTGGAATTCACTAAAATGTGTTCTATAAACATCATTGATGAATTAATGCTTTTTAAAATGTATATTATAAGTTTCAGTGATCATATCTATAGAAAAGTGTCTCTTACCATGTGAATATATCAGGCATTGTGTGTTGTGTTGGATCATGTCCAGCAGTCAAGGAAAACATTCCAATCGTCCTCTAGCTTGTTTAATTTTCTAAAGTAGCGTTCCTTGTCGAGTGGCAACAAGGATCTGTGCCTGTGATCTGGCAAGCCATGACGCCTTCTTTTAAATTAGTATTTAAAGCATCTGCGTTTGAAAACCCAACACACCACTGTTTATTCCGGTTGGGAGAACTCTGAACTTTACCCCGGCTCCACACCCCAGCTATATTAACGCCCTAATGACACAAGTCTGTGTGAATGTATGGGTTTACATAACCCAGCAACCCTAGGTGAATTACGCCACTGTTTTCAATGAAAAGTGATAACATTGCCATTCTGGCCTGCGCTCTCTCATACAGTGGTAAACATTGTTCCAAACACTGTATTTTCAAAATACGTATTTGTATCAGTATTTTCTATTTGTATGTATTGTTATAAATTTTTGATACGTTTTGGGGTGGCATATTTCTTTGTCCATATCCGACTGTACCAACCTAATGTACAGTGGGCAGCGGTGGCCTAAGGGTTAGAGGAGTGCCCTTGTTGCCGAAAGGTTGCCGGTTCGATTCCCTGGACTGGCAGGAAAAATCTGGGTCGGGAAGTGATTGGTCATCACTCACCCAACACCGCTGAAGTGCCCTTGAGCAAGGCTCTGAACCCCCAACTGTTCCAGTGGAGCTGCTTAGTGCCAGGCCAACAGTATGACTGTGGTTGTACTGGTCAGTTCCCAGGTTTTAATGTGTGTGTCTGTCTGTGTGTTTCTATGTGCAGGGCGTTGCTGAAAATGAGCACTTGTGCTCAGCCACTACCCTGGGTAAATTAAAAGAAAACAACAGTGAAAACATTTCCTCTGGTGATTAGCTTGTGTACAGTAGTAGTTTACATACTACATCATCCAACAGCCTGTTGTCAGAGTTACATTAACTCTGATGATGTTACTGTGCATACATGGAGCAGTTTATAATATCTGTTATTAGCAGATAAATATACAGCTAGATGACGGCTGTTAACTGGGAGGAGGTGCATGGTGGGAGGACTGGTTGTTCTGGGGGAGGAGGTGGGTGGCCGGTGGGTGGGGTTGCCCCGCCCTCTGGCAACACCCCCTCCCTCCCTCCCTCCCTCCCTCCCTCTCCCACCCAGAACGGGTGGGCGCCAGATGGCAAGCTGCAGCGAGGAGCCCCCTGACACCCAACACACACACACACACACACACACACACACACACGAACACGTACACAAAAACACTTCTGCAAATTAACAAACACGTGCACATATATAAATGCACGGTTGCAGGCATGCGTGCACATGCTCACTCTCTCTATTTCTCTATTTCACACACACACACACACACACACACACACACACACACACGCACGCACACACACACGCACGCACACACACACACACACACACACACGGTCAGGTTTTTAATTTAGCTACAACTCCATCACCGCAGTCCCAAAGCCTGGCAGGTGGGGCGTGTTAATTTGCCTCATTGCATGCGCACACACACACACACACACACACACACACACAAACGTTAATTGCTCTGAGATACCGCATCAACACGGCTCGGTTCAGGAGGTCAACATCAATAAGAGCAGATTGGATTAGATACGGTGTGTGTGTGTGTGTGTGTGTGTGTGTGTGTGTGTGTGTGTGTGTGTGTGTGTGTGTGTGTGTGTGTGTGTGTGTGTGTGTGTGTGAGAGAGAGAGAGAGAGAGAGAGAGAGAGAGAGAGAGAGAGAGAGAAGAGGGGGGTCATTTGGCAGGAGTCAGCACGCTTCAGACAACAGATTGGTGTAATCCCTCCATCAAAGAAAGAAAGAAAGAAAGAAAGAAAGAAAGACAAAATTTGAAAATTGCAGCGAGAGAAAGAAAGGATGGAGAAAGGGAGATAAATTATTCAGTTGACAGACAGACAGACAGACAGACAGACAGACAGACAGACAGACAGACAGACAGACAGACAGACAGACAGACAGACAGACAGACAGACAGACAGACAGACAGACAGACAGACAGACAGACAGACAGACAGACAGACAGACAGACAGAACAAGGGGGAGATGAGGGGGGATGAGAACTGCATGCTGGTCGATGGAAGGATGATGTTTAGAAGGAACGGAGAGAGACAGACAGCTTTAGTTAGTACAGTTGGTTTAACCGGTAGGCCTACTTTACATTGTGGTATTGCTACCCGAGTCTGTTTGATTGATCGAACACTATATTAACAGTCTTGTTACAGTACAGGTAGTACAATCAAATGTTAAAGGTGGTGGTGCATTGTACTCAATTCATCAGCAATACTTATAATACAATACAATGCGTATAGGTCTAAAACCCAGTATAGCATCAATTTACAAAGACTGGCTGGGCCGGAGGTCGGATGCTACTAGTTGGTGGAGTTAAACTATGCTCGTATTTTGAATCCTTGAGTACTTCTTAGACCACCATAGTCTTCAGTGAGCTATAGTGGTTTCATGTAAGAGTCAACATGGCTCGGAACTCATGGCTCATTGCCTTGGAACACAGAGTTCTCTTGTATCAGCCAGGGTTGGCACACATACTGTCCACATGCAGTGCACTGAGAACAGCATGCTGGGCTTTTAAAAAGCCATGACTCATGACACAGCATATGCTGCTTCCACACATATGCTGCTTATTATTATTCTGTTGACCATCACCACCAGAAGATTCAAACACTTTGCCCATGCATGCAGACCCCTTATCATGGTTGTGATTTAAAAAAATAATAATAATAAGAAGAAGACGCCTGGGCATTGTGATGACCCATCCTGTTTGTGTTCTCTGTTCATGCGAGAGGGAGAATAGCCTTGACCAGCCTGCTGAACAGGTTAGATGCCATTCTGGCGGATGGCCAGCAGATGGCCAGCGCTGGGTGCCAGACGTTTTTGCATAACCTGTCCCAAAAAGTAGCAGATGTTTACACCAGTTTGAACCGGAACTGAAAGTCGGCCATCTAATAATATTGACCTGGGATCAGCTAGGCACTCCAATGTTGAAGCGCAGGGCCCTAGTGGTAAAAGGAAGGACTGCAGGCGGACTCGTGGATTCTTGACGAGGAAACCCGTGCAACCGAGCGCTCAATGTTAAAGCCCATCTGCACTTCCGCATTTGGACACCAAAATTTGGTGTCCAAATGCTGAATCAGCGAAGAAATGCGGAAATAGACGGTACTTCCGGAAGCCTTCCGGGTGCTTCAAAACGCCACTGAGCAACTTCCACTGACATGAATAGCGGAGGGAGCGGAGCTTCGCGCCAGTTCAGTCTCTATCCTTTTAATACTCTATGGCTTGGCCCCACGCATTTATTGTCAACTAAGTCAAATTAAGCTTTAATCAAGCGCCGAATATCGCATTTTGAGCAGATTATGAGCCATAATGCATATAAAGACGGCTTGTGTGTGTGCATGGGCGTGCACGCCGGACTTTTGGCCGTTTTTACGTGGTCTCGGTCTGCAGCTATAGCTAAAAATGCTCCAAACATGCTAACGTGATGCTAATTATTCCCCGATTAACGTGGATTAAACAAAATCACCTTTATACGGCTATATGGCAGCCCAGACAAAGTTACGGTAAGCTCATCTTTACGGATATACCGCACTTATCCTTAAATACTCCTGAGCCAGATTGGAGTCAGGTGTGCCTCATCCTCTAGTCTAGGCACACCACTGCAGGCTGGTCCCCTCCTCCTATACACATGGACAGAGAACAACACCATTAGTTAGAACCCACCAACACCACACAGGCTGGTCCCCTCCTCCTACACATGGACAGAGAACAACACCATTAGAACCCACCAACACCACACAAACAGGATGGGTCATTATAATCGAGAGCATTAAAGCGTGATGGTCATCGCTGAGAAGAGAAACCCAACCAGCCCGTCTTCAGCAGAAATACATGAAAGACTGGCGCTGCAGAAACTTAAAAGACGTTAATTGTGTGTGGGCATGGCCCCTTATATAGCAACAGTGTACCATATGCTGTGTGCTTTTATCTCTCTCTCTCTCTCTCTAGTTACTGGGATGACTTCCACTCGTGCGCCACTACGGCATTGGCGGACTGCCAGGAGGGGGCCACTGACTTGTGGGAGAAGCTCAAGAAGGAGTCCCGCAGCCTGCAGTTCCGAGGGAGTCTGTTTGAACTCTGTGGAGGCGCCAACGGAGGGGCCCCCAAAACACCCACCGGGGCCCCGAGAGGGGCCATCACCCTGCTCCTCCTAACTGCACTGTCCACCCTGCTAGTGACTTGGCTTGCCTTTTAGTAGAAAACAGCGGAGTAATTAATAATAAAAAAATATATATATTAAAAAAAATGGGAAAAGAAATACATGAAAACACAGAATAAAAAAATGAGTGCTAGCTATTCCTCAACAAGAAACCATTACTTCAAGACAAGACAAACGGATGTTTTGTGTTCATCTAGATCGAGAGAAGAAAAAGAAGAAACTGCAAAAGAACTACAACCCCCAACATGGATTTTAATATTAGAACAAAGTCATCCGAAGAGGAGGGACGAAAAGCATGGTTTTACCATATAAGGATATTTGGGAAGGTGGGGCGGGGCTTCAGCTATAGCGCTCATCCAATCACACCTTTCATTTGATCTGGCAGGTTGATGGCAATACTTAAAGTGACAAGACATTTTGGTAGAAGTTTGGGTTGTGTACTTAACTTGTCATGATGTGGCGAATTAATTTGCTCTGTTGTACGTTGATTAGAAATGAATAATTCAATAGCTCTTCCTTGACTTGGCTTCCATTATACATGCCTGAAACAGCTCGCAAAGACATTGTTTTAGCACATGAAGGTATACACAAGCAAAGCTGATTCTGATGATAAGAAACATGACTAAACCCTGCAGTACGGCATTTGTTTTAAGGCAAAATGTAAACTTCCTGTTGATTTTAATCCAGATCCAGATGCGGTTCTCTGAAGATCCAGTCCGGGTCTTCTTCGTTCGTACAGAAAATGGCTAAATCAACATGAAATTGATATTTTTTATTCAAAACCAATTCCATACTGGGTTTTGTAATGTTATATTCTTGGTATCAGAATTTTTGTTATTGTTTATGCGGAAGGGACAGATATGATCCTCTTATGGAGTCCTAGGTCGGCGTGTTGATCTCGAATCTTAGCTTAATTATCCGTCTATGCTTGCGTAGGCGCCTATATTTATAGTGTTGAGATGTCAGAGGTATGTCAGAGTGACGTCACCTCTGCCACCCCGGTTATGGTGTCAGAGAGGCACTCTGTTCCTTCGTAACAACACCAGTGGTTCTCAAGGTGGGGTCCAGGGACCCCAAGGGGTCATTGAGAGCGTTCCAGAGGGTCCCCAGCTATATTACTTAAAATAACCTAAATCATGTGAACCACTTTGTTTTTTTAATAACTTCATTCAAATCAGGAGTTTGACAGCTTCATAAGAACACAAATCTTGTATAGGGGGTCCCTGGCAGACAATATTTTCAGATGGGTGTCCAGTGTCCACGAAATACATAATAATCTGGGGGTCCTTACATGAAAATGTCTGAGTGCCGTGCATTAGTAAGTGACGAATAGTACTATACAATTTCCAAACCTCTAACAAAGAGTCCAATTGTTTTCTTTTGAAATATTAATGTATGTTAGACGCATGGGTTGAGATTTACGTAGATGATGGAGTTATTATGATGGCGTCTGCTTTACAATCAGAGTGAATTACACCGTATTAAACATTATTTATTCATGTCTAAAGAGGCTATAAGGCCGACACGGCGTCAGGTCATTACAAGCTGTCTACACATGATGAGTGCTATATCGTAGCCTCAATGCTGCGGGTGGAAACCTTGTATGTCTTTTCAGGAACCTGCAACCACATGTGTTCTATAGCCTATCGGAGTCACACAACTCGTGAGTGGTTATATTTTGTGTGGACATTGTAGGGGGAAATGGGACATTATAGGCTACTTTATACAAGGTTTCTGCACACAGCAACACAAAAAAAACCATGCAGCCTGCGGGATTTGATCATAAATAAATAATCAGAATCATCTAAGACTTACTTGAACGGTATAATTCCTTCCTCGCGGCCGTTGGCTTTGACCTAACACCCCCCCCCCCCCATTCTTTTAAATTATAGATTTTTTATTTTATTTTGGACAAAATTACAAACCACTCAAACGTGGCGCGGAATGCAATGATTGTGTGATGAGATATTTGTACTTTGGTTAAAAAAGAAAAAAAAGGTTATATAGAATGCTTATTGCCTTATTTTATATAGTCGGCAAAAGCTTTTCCCGGAGATATACGATGTATACTATATATAGGCCTGTCTATTACACTATTCAAATCCTCTATATGGGTTAATTTAACTCCGAGAGTGTATCCAAAATGGTTGTTGGTTTCCATTTTTGTACTCTCTGAGTTACGGATTTACCACTGAGAATTTTATATAAAGACTATCGCGTTATGAGCTTCATTTGTAGGCTAGAGATTACTTGTCAGAACGCAATACGACGGGGTACAAATGAGGCACAATCAGAGCGTCGTTGGCTGTCGGATGGAAACCTTGTGTGTCCAAAACCAGTAAACCACCGTCCATTATATAAATGTAAACAGTGAAAATAAGCCGATATATACAAGCACACAATGCTGCTACGGTCACTATACTTTTGTGCGGACACTCTTTACAAAAATTAAAAAAAAGAAAAAAAATAGAACATAAAGACATACGTGGTTTCTGCCTGACAGACACTGACAGACGAACAGGTTTGAGTGTGTTGGAAGAACAAGAGCAAAAAAGAAGAAGGAAAAAAAGAGTTTTTGGAAGAAATTATAACAATAAATGTTTGGCAATACTATGACCTCACTTCAAAGGCCAGTGTAGCTATAATATTAATAATAACAATAATAATTTATATTATAATACAAAACCGTGGCTGAGAGAGATATGACTGTTTTGCCATTCAGGCCAATATATATAATAATAATTACAAAGAAAAAAAACGTCCCTTTTTATGACTTTTCTAGGCCTGTGTACTAGAATATATATATATATATATATATATATATATATATATATATATATGTGTATATATATATATATATATATACTTCCCCAACATAGTTACAGTAGCACGACTTTGACAGCGAATTAACATTGAGAAGGTGTAATAAAATGAAGATATTTTGCTATAGCTTTATTTGATGTTTTGCCAAGGCATTGTTATAATTATGAATACTTTATTATGAATTAATATAATAGAACCACGTTTTCTTTTCACTGCCTTTCAATGAACGACGTTGTTTACGTATATGTTCTTTAAATATAGAGATGGTATACATGTTTGTTTAATGTTCGTTTGTTTGTTAATCTGTTTTCGATTAATTTCACGGGGATACTGCATTATTTATTATTGTTACTACGAAAACAGAAGAAGAAGAAAACACATGCAGAACAAAAAAGAAGAAATGTTGATTTTATTCCAAAAACCATCATCTCTACGTAAAAAAACCAAACAGGAGAATATTGTATATGAAACAGAGGATTTTGACATAAAAAAAAGTATATTCTAGATTAAAGATGACTATTTGCCTGCGTTATACTTCGTTGTACGACGGTGTCTCCGGCGGAAAATAGCCCGATGTGGAAGCAGCGTCCGTTCGTTGGGACTATGAGCGTGGCTATTTTCGGCGAGCGACACCAGTGTAGGAACGGAGCATATACACCATGATCAGGCTCTTTCCCAGGCAGTTTTAACAGAAAGAATAGAATTAACACATTAACAGATGATTATAGGACTATTATAGTTAGAATAACTTACAGAAGAACACAACAAAATAATACTAGATTGCTAAAACGTGATAAAGAAATATCAAAATAAAGCGGTTAATGTTTGAAAATAAAAATGCTGTTTGTGTTTTGTATTTTCATGGAGTATGCGCGCATATCGGCTGATTCGGCTCGATGGGGCCCCGTTTCTTTCCTATCTCTCTCTCTCTCGCACGCACATATGGCCGCGCAAAGGCGCGCAGTGTGCTAGGTTACTGTGGTGGCTTCTATCGAGCATACGTGTTGCATTAATTATTAATGGGGGAGACTCCCCGGGCTCACTGCATATATTGATCGAGAGGAGAGGAGAGGAGAGGACTATATAGTAGCCTATATTCAATAATAGAAATGACGTAAAATTTCCAAATTACGAAAAGGAAAAGCAAGACATCTGAGCTTTTAGACAAAACAGAAGACATATAACAGAAGATATATAACATTCGGAAAGTATTCATAGGCTATAGTCTGCTTCGCAATATGAATGTCCGATGACTAAAGTGAGTATAGCCTATATATACTGTTAAACTGATGCGTTATAGCAGACCTACAATATGAAATAAGCTCACTGTGTGCGCCGTGCAGGCATTGTGTGAGATGTGTCTTGTCTGCTGTAATCGCTCAACTGAGCTCGTCATATATAATTTAATAAAAAAACTATGCATGGACAATATAATATATTCTACCTCGAAAACCACTGACTTCAACACACTAAACATGCAGTGAGTCTGCAGTGACAGAGGGTATATAGAATAGATTGTTTAAGTATAGGTCAAATTGGGGGTCTAAGTATTTGGGTCTCAGTTTGATGGTGATGTTATTAATAATTTGTGACTATATTGTCTCAATTACAAAATAATTATGGCGTCCTACAGAGCCATGATGATGGGGAAACGTATTGAGATTCGAGAATATATAATATATATATGCATGAATGCGGAAAAGATATAGCCTATACTATACCGTATAGGCCTATTTATCAAAAGAAAATGAGTAAAGTAAAGTCCCCCTCCCATATGGAATTAAAATACATTCAGACTGGCTTGACTGGTCATAAAATGGGTCAACACCCATAAATAATATAGAAATGTCACAGAGAGAATAATTTCCAGTGTTTAATAAAGCAGTTCGTCTGGTCTCGTGCGTGTTCTCCCAGGGGATGGAGGGGGGAGGGTCGGACGCACGCACATGCACGTTTCATCATGCTGTTGCGTGCGTATGCGTGAGCGTGATCCCGCATGAATGGTTTCATGCATCTGTTGTGCAACTTGTGCTCGCGTGCCCACAATTAACAGCAGATCTACAAGCTCACACATGCGGCGGAGCGGGTGGGCGAGCAATGCATTGCCACGCCCACGTGGGCTTGTGGATTTGCTCTGTTTTTAAAGCACATCGCCCGGGCACAATGTCAATGCCTAATTTATAGGCCTCTACCCCGTCCGTCGCGCAGAACAGATCTACAAGCTGCTTGTACTCTTTTTGGCAATCACCATCTCTTCCTACAACTATATATATTAAAGCTCTCATTGTTTGCATATTATTCAGAACCTGCTTGTACAAAACAGAACATAACTGAGCCCTATATATATTCAAAGTTGCGGATCAGTGATCTTTGAGGGGCATAGCTTTGTGTGTTCATATATAGCACGTAATGCTTTGGTTGGCTGATCTTGTATGATGATAAGAACGCTGAGCGCGCACCTCACTTCCCACAAGTGCGATTTTATGAATTTGTCCCACCGCGGGATTCGAACTTTGAATTTCTACATCGCTCTTTATAGTTTACAAGAGGGAATCCCCCGCTTGGCAAGGAGAACGTTACACTCTCTGTCTCTCTGACGTTGCATGACATCATTCTGCTTGCTATAGGCTGGCTAGACATGTTTGAAATGTATAAGGGATAATGTCTGGCGGGTAAATCCTATAGAAAAAAAACATTACTGGATCATGGATGACAGACAGACAGGCAGGGCGGGCACGCACAACGCGAGTGCGTGTACACACACACACACACACACACACACACACACACACACACACACACACACACACACACACACACACACACACACACACACACACACACACACACACACACACACACACACACACACACACACACACACACACACACACACACACACACACACACACACACACACACACACACACACACACACACACACACACGACGCCTGTGGAAGGGGAAAACCAGTGCTCATTAAAGTTGCATAACGCTCATCTCCAAGTCCCGGCGTCCCGCGGGATTTGGAGGGAGGAATAATGTGCGTGCGTGCGTGTGCGTGTGTGTGTGCGTGCGTGCGTGTGTGTGTGTGGACTGTGGAGAATGACACAAACAAATTAATACAATGGGATAATTCCTAAAAAGCAAGGATACAAATCGTAATTTGAATTTAGGGTTGATATCCTGACAATTAGCATAGTAATTTGTCGTCAATTAATTGATTTAATCCAGTGTTTCTTAAACATTTTCACCTCAAAGGACCTAAAACTGATATATGTATTTGCATGGCCGCAGGTACCCCCACAGTGTCATCATGGTCAATATATTTATTTGATAAACAATGCCTAAACCATTAAAAAATATATAGGCCTACTTAAAAAAAACACACAGCCACCATAATTATATAGTTGCTGATAATGGGAAAAACATGCAAAAGATATATATATATATATATATATATATATATATATATACTGTATATACTGCATCTACCTCACAAAAGTGAGCAGGCCTACACCCCGATATTTGTGCTCGAGTGCTCGAGTGTGTGAGTGTGTGTGATAGGACAGTGAACAGGATGCTCTATTTTCTAAAATAACTGTGACATAACAATAGAGGTCACATCTTTCTATAAACCAGCAGATTCCAAACATGTGGGCCGGGCCCACATTGTACAGTGATATATTAGAAGTGGGCAGCCAAACAATTGGCAAAAAACTGAGAATTACATTTTAATATAATTAATTCATTGATATAATTGATATTAATATAATGAATTAATATTGACTGTCAAAATATGGTAATACGTCGATAGGGTTGCAATGCTTGCAGTTTGTTGTGTGGTATTGCCTTTGTGGGCATCCCACAATCCTACTAATCATCCTCTCTTTGGGGTCTATAATTCCTGGAGGCGGGCAAGGAAGGTCAATTAAGGAAAGGACACCGATGTGGTCAATGAGAGCCAATGTGGACCTGCAAATAATCATGTGAGACCTTTACTCGGTCCAGGATAAATAAAAGAAGACATAAATATCACACATTGTATTCTGCTGTTTTGCTTTTCGTCTATAGCCTACACACTGTGTATACTTATATAGAGGTATCTAAAGAGCACAAAGTACGCAGCATTGTTGGGTCAGCTACATGTAGTTTAACTTGCCCAAACACAGCTACATGTAGCTTAACTTGCCCAACACTGTTAGCTTAACTTGCCCAACACTGCAGATAACAATGAATCATATATAGCTAATAGGCTATATATAACTTTAATTTACCTATTGCTTACTCCACTATACGTGCAGATATTCGAGCCTCAATTCTTGCTGAGAAAAATAAATAAATAAATAAAATAAATAATTAAATAACTAAAAGGAATAATTAAAACCAGTGTTGGGCAAACTATACAATTAGCTGCCCCAACACTGAAAGTATAGCACAGTTATAACAAAGTAAGACTGTCGATCATTGACAGCTATGACATCCAGATCTTGTGATACTGCTGAGCCACATATGACATGGTGCTGTTTAGATGCCTCGTCTGTCCATCTGTGTACAGCTAATCCCCGGCACTGTTGGCCCCATCGATCTGAAACTGTGCAGACATACACTCCGCATGGAGAGCAGAACCTCTGCACCACGTTTTCACATCAGCCTGTTATAGTGCCACATGCAGGAGACTTTGTTTTTGTTATTCTGATTGGCTAAGATTGCCTTCCAAAGTTTGCAGGAATGGTCCATTATGCTCCAAAAATCATGAACGCACGATTGATCTAGGTTTGCTATGAGGAGGTTGAGGTTTCCTGTTTCTGGGGTGTATTTATGGCTTTTACTCGCTGCCTTGTTCCGTTTGAAGTATTCCCAGTGTTTCCTGTTGTCCTTGAAGTCTTGTCTCACCTTAGTCACCTACCCTGCCCCTCTCCACCTGTGCCTATGTCTTGTTTTATTCCTAGTCGGTTATTGATTATTTATTGAGTTCACCTGTGTCTATAGTCCTGTGACAATAGAGGGTATGCACGTGAATCGTGATCATCATCATACTCCGGCAACGCCTACTGAATGGCAAATTACTTCCTTCTGGCCTCGATAGCCCATACATCCACGCAGAAAATTATATCTGATTGAATTAAACAACGTTAAACTCACTTTGCCACTCGATTTGCCACTAACTTTATGCATGCGCATACCCTCTATTTAAACTCCCCTCTAGCTTCTGTTAACACTTAACAGTCAGTTCATAAATGTTGGTGTTCTGTTCTACTTTTCTCTTTCTATCAAGTGTTCTCGGACTACTCTGCTCCTATTGTGTCCCTGGTTTTGGCAATTAAATCATTTTGCACACGAACTGCTCTGCCTGTGCCTGGCTGGTTGGTTTGGTGCCATGTCATAATTTCGCCGGCCCATTATTCCGACATCCAGTTGGTCCGACTGGCCCCATTATAACTAATCCTATCCCTAAACCTATAACCTCACACTAACCTAACGTTTGAGACTATTTGGACTTCGGAATAATGGGAGGTCAGCATTATGAACGGACCCGTCTGTTCTGCATCACTGAATGTGGGTCCATATCTGAGTTGCACCAGGACACTGACAGTTTAACCACACACAAAAAAGCCAATATATATATTTATTTAAAAGCCATTTCTCAAATAGCGTCGGTCCCAGCCTTACTCATCTACGAAGAGAAAAGCCTGGTCACAACCTAAGGCAGAGAGTGTATTGTTTTTGTTGAGACATGTTTTACAACCCCAGCATCCCTATTCTGGAGGGAACATCCATCCCTAAAATAGTCGTTTTACAAGCTTGTAGATCAGCTATTTATATAAAGAGATTTGGTGTAGATGGGAAAAAGCCAAGTACATCTATAACTCAGGTCTGGTGTTTTAATACTAGAATAGAGCTGGATTTAAGTGGTTTAACACTGAGGTTGTGTTGCAGGCCAACAGACCTACAGGTCCAGGATGTGATGAATGAGTGTCTAGAGAGGCCTTCCTCTATTGAGCAGGATAAATTGGGGTGTTGTTGACAACTAAACAGGCCAAACGTGTTCATCATCGCTGGACGGCCTACAACATCCTAGATAGCGCAAGCACAATCTGCTGTTATCACAATATTTGAAATAGGGCTTAAGTGGTTAATTCATAATGTACTTTTCCTTGCTAGAAATGTTCAAATACTCAAGTACAGTACATTATACAAAAAGGACAGTAGTAATGTTATGTACTGTCCACTACAGATTAGTGGATGGATTTACAATGGCATCATTAGCCATTTTTCCAACTGCTGACTAATGAAATGTTTTTTAATGGTGTACCTAGCCTAAATGTCAAATATATAATAAGCTTACAGTTGTTGTGGCACTTTTGAATTTCAAGTTGTGAAGGCCCCCAGGGCGCCTTTGCCAGGATTCTGGTGTGCCTAATTGTGTTGAAGGGTGTTGGTGAGAGAGTAGAGGTAATCAGGTGGAGACACCTGGCCTCTGTCTCCCACACAACTGTAAAATACCTGCCCATCTCTACTTCTTTCTCTTGCCTCGGGCTACAGGAGAGCATTTTTGTTAGTCTTAATTAGTTTGGGCTGCCAGGCTATGTTGGAAAATACAGTAATTACTTTTGCTTAAAATGTTCATTCTTTGTTAATACAAATCCCACCCGTGCTGTGTGAAGTGAGGGGCGCTCTTATCATCATACATCATCTTATTCTGGCCAATCACAATTTGCGTCTTCACTTTTCCGTCATCACTTTTCTGCCCTCACTTTGACCTTCAATGTACATTGCTCAGCCAATCAAATCATCGCACTGGGGTGATCAGCCAATCAAAGCATCACTATGGGGTGATCAGCCAATCACAATCCAATGTTAGTGTTTACAGAAACCTGGAAAGCTGGGCATATAGGAGGGGCTAGCGCCCGTCACTTTTGTTTTGTTCACCATCTGTGTGTTCCCCCTTTGTTTGTTGTCTGCCTTGGAACTGGGCAATATCAGAGTGTACAGATGAAACCAAAGTGACCCCACCAAAGTGGGGTCAAGGGTCTCCTTGACCCCACTTTGAGAACCATTATTTTAGCTATATGTAGGGTCAGTATATGGTCAGTATGATGTCAGTATCATGGTCAATATTATGTCAGTATCATGGTCAGTATATGGTCAATATGATGTCAGTATCATGGTCAGTATATGGTCAGTATGATGTCAGTATCATGGTCAATATGATGTCAGTATCATGGTCAATATGATGTCAGTATCATGGTCAATATGATGTCAGTATCATGGTCAATATTATGTCAGGATCATGGTCAGTATCATGGTCAATATGATGTCAGGATCATGGTCAGTATCATGGTCAATATGATGTCAGAATCATGGTCAGTATCATGGTCAATATGATGTCAGAATCATGGTCAGTATCATGGTCAATATGATGTCAGGATCATGGTCAGTATCATGGTCAATATGATGTCAGGATCATGGTCAGTATCATGGTCAATATGATGTCAGGATCATGGTCAGTATCATGGTCAATATGATGTCAGAATCATGGTCAGTATCATGGTCAATATGATGTCAGTAGCATGGTCAATATGATGTCAGTACTATCATGGTCAGTATCATGGGCAATATGATGTCAGTATCATGGTCAATATGATGCCAGTATCACGGTCAGTATCACGGTCAGTATCATGGTCAGTATCATGGTCAATATGATGTCAGTAGCATGGTCAATATGATGTCAGTACCATGGTCAGGATCATGGGCAATATGATGTCAGTATCATGGTCAATATGATGCCAGTATCACGGTCAGTTTCATGGTCAGTATCATGGTCAATATGATGACAGTAGCATGGTCAATATGATGTCAGTATCATGGTCAGGATCATGGGCAATATGATGTCAGTATCATGGTCAATATGATGCCAGTATCACGGTCAGTATCATGGTCAGTATCATGGTCAATATGATGACAGTATCATGGGCAAGCCCGCAATGAAATGCATCGTGAGCTTGTGGATCTCCTTTTTTTATTATCTTGAAAAACATTGAAAATGTTTTTGGAGACAAAACAAAACTTGCATTATCAAATGGGCACAGGGGTCTGCAGCCAAATGCCTATATTAATAACATAAAAGGTAATATTTTTCTTCCCTGGGCTAAGCCCCTGTGTAGATCTTATAGCGCTGGCCCTGGGAAGAGTGAGAAATGTGTGTGTGTAGGGGTCCACTCTGAGATGAAACATTCAGAAACATGAGTATAGGGAGTCCAGTCTGAAACTGAGATGAAACAAACAGGCTGGGTGCACACTGAGCAAGAGCAAACACATTCTGAGGGAAACTTCTGCATCCTGTGTCCTAATGCGAACCCACAAAACACACGCACACACACACACACGCGCGCGCACGCACGCACGCACGCACGCACGCACGCACGCACGCACGCACGCACGCACGCACGCACGCACGCACGCATGCACGCACGCACGCACGCACGCACGCATTTGAAAAGATATGCCAGGGAGAAGATTTTTACGTCTCTAGCAGAGATTCTCAAACCGTTTAATTTCAAGGACCCCCAGTTTGACATGCATTAGTCTACGGACCCCCATTTAATGGCATTTCTATCTCTGGGACCCCCAATTTGTATTGTAAAATCAATGTTAATTTAACTCTGAGAGTGTACAAAGTGTACACTCTCAGAGTTACAGACCCATAAGGGTCAATTTGGTTCCAAAATATCATTTAGCTGGGGACCCCCCTGGAACTCCCTCAAGGATCCCACTTTGGGAACCACTGCCCTACGCAGACTGGGTTGCCTATACACAGGGGTGAGGCCAATGTTTTAAATATTTGGTGTGACAGATCCTCCTTGGCCTTCCTGGGAGTGTGCGTGCAATAAAACGCTGTTTTCATGATTTGGGTGCAAAACCGTCCCCTCCCACAAAACGTTGAAAGCCAATCAGAATTGAATCTGAATTATCGGTCAGATGTATCCTTATCACATGATGACCACAGAGATAAGTCCTACCAATTTGCTTAAGATGCAGATGATTTGGCACTACTGTCGCACACCCAACAACAGATGCAGGAGAAGACCAACAACGTGGCAGCCGTTTCGGCACAACTCGGACTCAACATCCACAAAGGCAAGACCAAGGTCCTCAAAATCAACACAGCTAACACCAACACAATAAAACTGGACGGCGAGGCATTGGATGAAGTTGAAGCCTTCACTTACCTAGGCAGTGTGATCGACACGCATGGGGGCACAGATGCTGACATTAGAGCCAGAATCGGTAAAGCCTGTGGATCTTTCATCCTATTACGGAACATCTGGAGTTCCAAAGAACTGACTTCCAACACCAAAGTTAGGTTCTTCAACTCCAACGTCAAAGCGGTCCTCCTATACGGAGCAGAAACATGGAGAACTACAGCTGCCACCATCAAGAAGGTGCAGGTCTTCATCAACAGCTGCCTGCGGAGGATCCTCCACATCCGATGGCCAGACACCATCAGTAACAACGAACTCTGGCAGAGAACCAACCAGCTTCCGGCGGAAGAAGAAATGAGGAAACGCAGATGGCGATGGATAGGCCACACCCTACGAAAGCCTGCGACCACCATCATAAGACAAGCCCTAACATGGAACCCACAGGGCAAGCGGAAAAGGGGTCATCCTAGAAACACCTGGCGCAGAGACCTGGAAGCAGACATCAAGACCATGAAGACGACCTGGAACCAGCTGGAGAGAACAGCTCAAGACAGAGATGCTTGGAGATCGCTTGTTGACGGCCTATGCCCCAGAAGGGGCAGAAGGCGTAAGTAAGTAAGTAATTTGCTTAAAACTCTCTCTCTGTCTCTCTCCATTGTCTCCCTCTCAGCTTTCCTACTGTCTGTCTCACCTACAAAATATATATGTTTTGTCATTCATTCCACTGTCTCCCTCTCAGCTTTCCTGCTGTCTGTCTTAACCACTTAAAATCTCTATAGCCTTAGTGAAACAGACCTGAGTTGCAACTGTACTTGGACCTCTTCTTTCCATCACCAAATCTCTTCGCCAAACATAGCTGATCTACAAGCTCACAATGTGTCGCAAGACAAAACGTAGATCTGCTATTATGCCCCGCCCACACACACTCCCCAGAATAGGCATACTGGGTAAGGTTCAAATGGTTTTTCATGAAAAAGTGACCATGTGACTCACCTCAAAGCACTTTTAGTTGTATCTTTTTACTTTATTGATCAAGGAACTCTCCACTGACTACAGAGGCTATTATCAGTAATGCTCCACTTCCTTGCTCACTATGTTAGGCATGCCTGCACGCACGCACACATGATGTAAAGCCTTGCCTGTATGGAGGTACTGCAAAACATTACACTTTTTGAAAAACGATTAATAAAAACAACACAACTCGCCACAAAAATCCACTTTCAGATTGGCTAATTTCACTGTTTGACAAGGAGTATATATTTTTGATTGATTGATATATTTACTGACAATGTTTACATGTACAGGAAAATGCATGCACATAATTAATTATACATCACCATCAAAAGGATAAATGCAAGAAAGCCAACGGCTTGAACATAGTGTGTGTGCGTGCGTGCGTGCGTGCGTGCGTGCGTGTGGCTGTGGTTGTCCCAGCCAGCCACCCTTGAGAAAGGGGGGCTGTCATGCCATGCATGGTTGTTGTTTGCCCCTGACCCTCCCATGACCTGCTCCTAGTTCTCCTCAGATATCGACTCTCCATCCAACCTCAAAACTAACCTAAAAGAATGACTGACCTTAAAATGCAAGTGAGCATATAGTTTAACTCATTAAATAAGCCTTGCCGTGCCTGCGTATTGTATTTTAATGTGTTACTGATGAATTTAGTACAATGGATCACAATGTGGAAAGAAGCTCCCACAGGCTTTTTGTGTTATCCTTTTAGCATAACTTTTAGCTGTACTACGTCTGTATTAACAATATTCTTAATAAAGTATTCAATCAATCAATACATCAAATAGAGTCTATTTGATTCATGTGGGTCCCAACCTTTATTGTCTATTTAATAGACAATAAAGGTTGGGACCCACATGGTAAACATTGAGTTCAACTAACGAATTTAAACTACAAAGCCACAATAAAGGAGGAGAGGATGTCGATTTAAAGGGACATTATTATAGTTAAAAAGTGAAACTGAGTTTTATAACTTTTTAGCAACAGCAAAGTCCTTTTAAATATGCTACATCACAATTCTTCTTTCTTCAGTTATTGTTCCCATTGATCCTATAAGCACCGCCAGTCTGTCGAGCACTTAATTAGCTGGTCTTGTTTTTTCTCTGTTTCTACAGAGGACAGAACACAGAATATAGTCGCAAAGGTTACCATGGCAACTAGGTTTCCACGGCAACCGCAACAGTCTGAAACAACAGTCCATGCGACTGACTGCTGGTGGAAAAAAGTACCCAAATGTTTTACCTAAGTAAAAGTATACTTTAATGTAGAAATACTCTGTAAAGTAAAAGTCCGGAATTTAAAATGTACTTGAGTAAAAGTACTAAAGTATTGGCATCAAAATGTACTGTAAGCACCAAAAGTACTATATGTCTCATTTCAAGTTTTCAAGTGTACAAAATCCTTTGAAAATAGCCGATCGCATGTAGATCGGCTATTTTCAAATGGACAAAGTGTATATTCTAAAACGGTTAGTCCCAATACTTGATTCTGATTGGCTGGTTTCTGTTGTAAATCTCACGATAATCCACACCTTCAATCACTTTATATCATTCCCAGCTCATGCATTACATTGATCCCGCAACTCTGTAGCTGAACTGGGGAAGGGGAGTGCTTGATTGCCTTAACAAACCCAGGCCGTGCGGGTGTCTAAGCACCCCCCCCCCCCGCGCTCATATGACTGTGAATGTGTGGCTCCGGCCTCGTAAAGACATCAAGCTTCTATTCCCTAGTAACAGAGACTTGCAGAGTAAACAATCACACCCGTGTGAACTGAGTGGTGCAACTCCCCCCCCCCCCCCTCTCTCTCTCATTAGCAGGCAACAGTGCAGCACTATCACTCTCTCTGTTTCTGGCACAACAGCGCCCCTACTGGTAGTAATAGTCATACTGGTGCTCATTAACCAACACATAGCCACATAGGTGAACACATATGTGAACACGGACATTGCTGTTCCTTGGAGTGGTTGCACCACTCAAAAAAAGGAAGTGTGGCTTGCTCTGGTGGGCGCAAAGTGTAGCTACTTTTGTGAATTTAATAGTTTTATGAGGTTAATATTGCTATAATATGTTTGTAACCATTTTGGAAAAGCATTAAGCCATGCGAGGTCCCAGCTTATCATGTATTTCATAATGGCTGAGTAGGGTTGGAAACTCTCCGCTATGCCTCTCAGCCATTCTAGAATACACGGTAACCCGAGACCTCTTGTGTCCTATTGCTTTAATTATTATACTACATTTTGTCCATTTGAAAATAGACGTTATATATAGGCCTGAAGTGGTTACTGTATGCTTTGTAAACAAAATCTACAAAGTAACTATAGTAACTATACATTTTTCAAATAACTGTAGTAGAGTAAAGTACAATATTTGCCTGAATTGCCTCTGAGATGTACTGTAGTGAGTGGAAGTGAAAGTACTGAAAATTTGAAATATTCCACTAAAGTAAAATACATAAAAAATTTACTTAAGTAAGTACTTGAGTAAATGCACTTACAGTAGTTACGTTACACCACTGCGTGGAGCTGCCTGCCGCTAGCTTCTGATATGAATAAGAGATTAGATTTAGAGGATGAAATAGAATAGACATGACACGTGTGAGATAATTAACACGGAAGCTAGCTCCTTACATGAATAAGACATCACATTTAGAATGGAGAATGATACAATAGAATAGAAATGACATGTAAGTAAGGGATAATACGTGTGTTTATAGCTTCTGATCTGATTAATGACTTTAACCACACGGCATCCATATTATTTTCTGGAATTGTTTTTCATCCAAGTATACACATAGCCAACTGAGGTCCATTTTGACCAAGTCTAGTGCACTGTTTCCCAAACAGTGGGTCGGGACCCATTTGTGGGTCACGGACACAATGATATAAACACTAAACAAATCAATAATATAAAGTGTTTTTTTAAGGTGTGACAATAAAGTCTTTCTGATTCTGATTCACTTGAACTCTAGCATCCTTATATTCTAGGGGAACATTCACCAAACACGTGTCGCAAAGAGGTTTGGAAAAAGGAGCAGACCAAGTACAGAGTTAAAGTTAAGTCTTGAGGATTTAAGTGGTTAAATGTCTGAAAATACACATTAACATGAATCCAACATATTGAACATGAATTTATACTTTTTTTTATAGACACTGATGTCTGATATATAGTGCTGCTAAACAGGACTATGAATGGAGCTATCTATGAAATCTATGAAAATGTTTAGTCTGCAACACAATTTTAATATGTAGATGGGTCCGTGCTTCATCTCTGTAGCTAAGGGGGTCCATGGCCTGAAATACGTGACATACATGAGGTTACATGATAGCCATTATGGCGTGTTTAAAATAGCAGCAGATGTAATGACATATATGTATGGTACATAAGGTGCATGGTTTCAGGAAAATATCAATACAATGAAGTCGTGTATTATATAACCACCATGACAAAATATACAGTCATATTGTCAGGATATGTCTTCCTGCTTTATTTTGTAATGCTGTTATGAGCTAAATTGAATTATGGGTTCCATGTTGTGATTCCTCAATGTTCCTATTTTCTGTGTTCTTAGATTGTAGCCTAAAATACTGTGGAACTTTCAATACTCGTGGGGAGTCCTGCCAACTGACCCCCCTCCTCTCTCGCACGCACGCACGCACGCATGCACACACACAGAGGAGTGTTAATGTGTTTATTAGGTTCAGCCCTCAGACAATACATGGAGCCATCAATCACAGGGAACATCTGTGCAACACGTTCTAATGCAACGTTCGCACTTTAACAAGAGGAGAGGAGAGGATTCACTTCATCATTGCCTTTTAGTGAAGTCAATCAAAACGGTAACATCTGTCAGGGGAGAGCGAGAGAGAGAGAGAGCGAGAGAGAGAGAGAGAGAGAGAGAGAGAGAGAGGGAGGGGGGTTTAGAGCGGGGTCAGGGGTAGAGTGGCCGGTACAGTTTGATCCCAGGCTCCCCATGCAGAGTTAGTGTCTAAGTGTCCTTGAGCAAGACTGAATCGCTAATTACTCCCAGTGTGCAGCTTGGTGCCCTGCATGGTTTCCTCCACCATCGGTGTATATGAATGTGTGTGTGAATGGGTGAATGTAATGCACAATCTATGAAAAGTGCTTTGGATAAAAGCGCATACCGTAAATGCACCATTTACAGACAGACAGACAGACAGACAGACAGACAGACAGACAGAGTGTGCTTTTCTGTCTGATATTTGGTCTATCACACCAGAGAATTAACTTGTGGTCCATTGTACTCAATTCATCAGCATACTAATACAGTACATACAATAAAATACAAATATGACATATTGGTAGACAACTCTGTAGCATCAACAGGTGGAATTATTGAGAAAGGAGGGCGTTCAACCTCTACGCCCAACGAGGTTGGGGGAGGAGGGGGGGGTATGCCTTTATTGATAGGACAGTTAGGCTGACAGGAAATGGGGAGAGAGATGGGGAGTGACCGTCGGGATCGGGACTCGAACCCGCAACTCTCCATTGTAGCCTATAGGTGCGTGGACCCCTATAGGCCAGCAGGCCGGGACAATGCTGCAATTAAATATAAATATAGTACAAGACGCAAGTATTCACCTTGAAACATGGTTGTGTCATTCACACAGTGGCTTGCCGAGGCTGGTGTCAATCACACAACACGTGTTCCCACTTGTAATCTTGTTGGATTGAATTCCGGCAGAGGTTGACCCAGTTAGGGAGCTTCTACTCAATCTACTGTATACGATGTCAATCACTGAGGTACAGGTAAAGTGGTTTAGAGTGTGTGTCGTAATTCACATTATTTTATTATTGGTGTGGCAGTAACAAAGTTAGGGGGCACAGTTGTATGTGGCTCTAATTGACACGGGGAGTGACTGTGGAGCGTTATAAGTGAGTTAGGGAGCGTCTGCACGTTGTTGTACTCTGCAGGAGGACATGGCAGCCAGGGACAGTGGCGGAGGAACTATTCAGACTTTTTAAATTAAGTGCAAGTAGAAACCAGAAATGTCTAAAAGGGCACTATTTTCGGAGATGCGGTGCACGGCATGGATTTCTACACGGGGAGAAATTCTCTCGACATAAATTGCTGCATTCATGTTCAGGAGAGGTTGGAAGAGGCAATTATCTTGAATACTGCCTTCGGGTGCGACATGGAAATGTGGCATTTGGATTTCTTTCACCATTAGTAAAAGTTGATGCTCTGCTGCTCTAGCTCCGTTTGGAACCATCTACGCTCTTAGCTCCGAGAAGAGGTTCCGTATATACCTAATTACCTATACGTATAGAGGTATCCCTGCATCGGTAGAGCAGGGGTTGAGCCGTCCAAAAACAGTAGCGAAAACCCTTTTCGCAGTATCGTTTCCAAAACGTAAAGGTATTTCTGGCGAGCTACAAACTTAGGACAGACACGTAACATTTTTAGACAGGGGTGAAACAACCACTTACAAAGCTTATGAAGTCAGCCAGTACCATTGTGACCGACTAGTCACCACGCACCCAGGGAATAGGAAGGACTACACACGGCAGCTTTCTTCAGTTGAACGTTTTATTCCTCCTCGCTGCAGAGCAAACGGCCAACAACAGGAGCCGAAACAGAATATATTAATGGGTTAGTGACCTTTATGACCACTATGTGACATTAAACATACAACCAGTATCAGGCAGAAATGTGGACTTGTGTGTGCCTCTCACTGCAACAGAGAACACTAGGTAGGCACTAGGCACTAGGTCTCTTATATACACAGCATCTGTCCTTCTTTTCATTACCACAATGGGTTGCAGCCGGTGCGCCTGTGAGTTGGCAGAGCCAGACCTGTCACCCCACAGACAGCACCTAGATCACTCCCCCTGCCACGACCATGTTTTCCCAATGCAATCTTACGGAAGCAGTACTGCGCATGCGGACGGGGGTTGACTGACCTACTAAATATGCAATTTAAGCCTGATTTAAGCAGTTGTTTCAACCCTGTGACTGTCCTAAGTTTATCATCTGTACAGTAGATAGCCAGAAACGATTTTGGAAACGATACTGCGAAAAGGGTTTTCGCCGCTGTTTTTGGACGGCTCAACTCCCCGTTCTACCGATGCGGGGACACCTCTATACGGAACCTCTTCTCGGAGCTAAAACCGTATAGGTTCAAAACGGAGCTAGGTCTGCTCTGGAGAGGGTACTTTTTACAGACGGGTGAAAGGGCAGGGGGCTCAAGATGTCTGTGTGGGATGAGGTGGTGTCACGGGTGATGTTGTGCAGCCAGGTGCACACCTGGCTGGCTTTATGTTTAGTTATTGCATATTTAGTATATTTTAGTATATTGTTATTGCATATTTAGTTGAGAGCTTCTGCTCTGCTGTCTGCACTGCAGACAGTGACGCTGTGTTGTGGGGTAGCTGTGGAAACCCCTGCCAATGTCAACTATAGTTGTCTGTCTGCCTGCCTTTCTCTTTTGGGGGGGGCTGGGTACCCCAAAATTACAGCCCAGGGGGGCCCTGAAATTCTGTCTAGCCCGGGGGCCCTTGGGAGGGAAAAAAATCCGGCCCTGTCTCCTGGCTGGCCAGAACCGAAATGTTCAGAAATAGTTTTATTCTCAGCACTGCAATAAATAGCTAATTAGTTTGTTTTCATTGATAATATCTGTAGGCGCAAACATTGGAGTGAAACAGATCTATATTTTCATGGATAATCCATGGATTAGGCATGTAGAGCCTGCTGTATGCTTTATGGAAAGTTCCACTTTGCACGCGCGCACACGCACACGCACGCGCACACACACACGCACGCGCACACGCACGCGCGCACACACACACACACACACACACACACACACACACACATCACACACACACACACACACACACACACACACACACACACACACACACACACACACACACACACACACACACACACACACACACACACACAGTAAGATGATCTCAGTGTTAGAAGGAAAAGCACTTTGTCAAAATTGTATTAGCCAGATAAATGGATGGATGGAGAGAGAGAGAGACAGAGAGAGAGAGAGAGTGGGGGGGGGGGCTGTCTGTCTGTAAACAATGGCCAAACCTCCATATCTTCCATCAGTAAACACCCTTTTGCTCACAGCATACACATCTTTTCTGTTCTGAATCAAATCTCCTGTGAGGCTGTGCATATGTATTTTGGTCATAATTCTATATATATTGCACTATGCATGTGATTGTTGCATGTGATTGCTGCACCATAAACTGTTACTTTTCAGGAAATGGAAAGAAATAACTTGTGTTATATAGACACACGCTCTTGTTTATATTAGGCTACTATTATACTAACATTTATAATTATTGTTGAAGTACTCATCCCCGGTTGCTAATTTATTCTTCAATGACATCGTGTGCATTCTCTCTCTATTGCTGTTAAAGGTATATTCAGTGATTTCACTCAAAAAACCTTAGGTTTAGTTTTTGGCTGTGGGACCCAGCCTTTCGTCCAATCAGGATAGAGAGTCAAAAACGAAACCTAAGGTTTTTTTAACCCCAGGGGTTAACTGGGGACAGGGAGGAACTCCTTATATGGCCAGCACACTCTATAGTAGGGAGGATTATCACAAAAAAAAGAAAAAGAAAATGATATTTGAATTAAGTGAAATCACTGAATATACCTTTAAGCTCACATGTGTCTTAATATCTTGTTATTGTTGCCCCAATGCAGGCTACAGAGCACAAAAATGTTACTGGATGAGTGAGTGACACTTAAAACCTCTCTTAATCCTTCTCTCTCTCTATCCCATAATACAACAGGGTGCTCTCCCAGCGTTACCATGGTGACGGATGAGGGAATACAGTGTCCTTTCTGTTCCGTGAACATTTTCGTGGCAACCTGACGCACGCCAAACGTCACACAATACTAGACTTGTGGGGTCCTCTACATTTTAGGACTTCATTGCAAACACGAGAAAAAATAGCAGATCTACAAGCTCTACAAGTTGAGAGAACTTGCAGAACGTTTTTTTTTGTCGGTGTGTGTGTATGACATCACCGCATTTGTCTTATGAGTACCAGGAAAATGTTGTGCTCACAGAGTGTCTGTTTCTCTAGTCTAATTCATACTTGTGTGGGACATTTGGTCCTCACCAATATAGTACTACAGTACAAGTAGTACTGTGTGAGTGTGCGTGCGTCATAGCAGAACAAGTTGTGCTATCACTGATACTTTGTGCTAAAAATAGCTGACCTGCTTCTACACTTTATTCTCCATCAATTCAACATTTCTGCAAATGTTCGACACTTCTCCCAAAACGGAACGGTGATCGCCAAAATGACACGTCTGAAACATAGAGTCCATTGTCCACTATGTCCACTGACAGTAACAGAGTACATTTACTTCAGTACTATATAAGCCTACTTAAGTAGCCTACATTTTGTTTACTTTACTTGAGTATTTCAGGACATGTGAAGAGGAGGGATGAGCAGTGGCGTGCACAGAATACAGATAGACACTAGAGGGTGTGTTCTGGAATCCTTCGGATAGCACTTATAACACAGTTAAACAACATAATGAGACAGACACAATTCAGAGTTTCAGAGTATTAGAATCTTGTATTCGAATACGGAGCCAGCAATGAAGCGTTACAATGGAACACCATGTACTGACTCAACACAACTCAGTCAGACTTCAGCTTAAATACATTCGACAACACATGAGACAATGGGAAGACCCCCCCCCAGACCACACAAGTCACAGGTCAAATGTCAGTAAAGACAGAAAACAGCTTCTCATAGTTTAGTTTCCCATGAGTGATTTGATCTCCTTAAATGTATAACTTAGTGTATTCCACATTTCCTCAACAGGTGCTAGACACCACCTGCCCTTGCCCCCTTTTTGGTACAGTGTACAGTATGTGGACTATGGTGACATTGATCAATTCTTGATAACAAAAAGCTTCTAATATATTATTTATGCCCCAAAATCTATAAATCTCGCACTATTAAGGCAACCGGACGGTTCCACGAGCTGCACAAGGTGCCCTTTTTTCACTTGAGCACCTGCCCCTCTAAATGTCTGTGCACGCCACTGGGGATGAGGACTACTGTACATTAGTAGAAAGATGCTGAAGATGGAAGTGCCAGGCAAGAGGAGAAGAGGCAGGAGTGAGCGAGGAATATGCAGAGAACAGAAGCAGATGGATGCTGTGGTGACCCCAATGGGAATTAACCAAAAGAAGAAAACTTGACTTTACAAATATTGTACTTTTGACTCCACTACATTTCTAGTAAGTGAAAAGGTACATTATGATTTACATCACAATCTGTAAAGTATTAACATGAGCTTGGATTGGATTGGACATACAAGGTTTCCAGCAGACAGCGCAGATATGTTTTATAGTTTGTAAAATAATAATAAAGTACAATAGACAGCCAACACTGCATTTGCCATGCGTTTATTAGATAGATACTTTATTTGTCCTTTCGGAAAAAAAATTGTGCACAGCAGTCATCAGGATATACTACATATGGAAACAAACAGATCACACAGTACATAGACAATAAAGAAACAATGCCAACAGAAGGTCACCATTATTAACCAATGATAATGAGCCATAACATGAAACAAAACAAAATGTCAATGCACTCACCACAAAGGATCGATTCCACGTTATACTGTCTCAGTCTGCGCATAAAATGCAGCCTCTGCTGACCTTTCTTATAGATGGAATTGGTCTGGTATTGATAGGATGACTAAAAACCGGTACTCTACTAAAGAATAGCCTAATGTCTATAAATGAATAGTAGCTAGCAGGCTACAGGAACATAGGATACTCCAGAAAACCACTGAAGATGTTGTGGGCACTTTTTAACGTTTAAAGCTATTTAAAGTGGTGGTAGTTTACAGTGTTACATAGGACAACACTTTCAAAATAATGGTGGTTTAATACAGCACTACATAGGATAGACCAGCATCCCAGTGAAGATGCTGTGGTTGTCTGTGTTATCATAGAGATCACGGCCACCAGGTAAGGTCATGTACATCCTGTCTCCCTCCTCCAGCCCTAGGATCATTCCATTAGAGACGTAGTCATAACTAGTTCCATGGTTTTTGTACTTTTGGCCATAGATGACACTATCCTCATTCTTATACATCCTGACAAATGTATAACCAGAACCAGCTTTGGCTACAGTAAATCTGAAGTGGTAGGCTCCTTTCACCGGCGCCGTGAAGATACCTGGATGGATGGAGAGGAGAGAGAGATAGATCGATTGACTTTAAACCTTAACTATTGACTTAAACCTAGAATCCTCTTGCATGAGACACTGATACATATTGTGCACAGACACATATATTGCACTTAATAACTCCAGGCAGTATTGCTTGTCTGCCAGTACATGTCGTATCCTATCCCATGTTTGACATTTCTCAATGGAGGAGTTTTAATGACACAATTTATTTTTTGTTATTCTTTTTTATTGCGACTGAAGGTCACATTATATATGAAAATGTGCAATTCCCATCAGTGTATCACCCACAATCCCCATACATGGGAAAGCCTCTATATATGGAGGACAGGTGTCATGACATCACTATGACATCTGATGTCATAGTAAATGCGATCTGTTGTCGCAATACATATACATATATGGAGGTCCATGATCAATATTGGCCAGCAACTCCACATCTGACCTCAAACCCTTAGATCTCCATATATAGATATATAATATTAATAATTATAATAATAATAATATATTATTTGTATAGCACCTTTTATGACATGAAATGCAGCTCAAAGTGCTTTACAGAGCAATGGAGAAAAAAAAGAAAAGCAAAGCAACGACATTAAAAAACAAGCAGTAATGCAATACAGTGAGGACATGAATAACAAAAAATTAAAGATCAATTAAAAGCAATGTTGTAGAAGTGGGTCTTGAGCTGAGCTTTAAAAATGTCTACAGAGACTGCCTGACGAAGGTACAGTGGGAGCTTGTTCCATGCCGTCGGAACCTGTTCTGACATTCTATATGTTGATCCTTCCCCATCCATCCTTCCTCTTCGATGTCTCCCTTTTGACTGATACCTGTCCATTAAAACTCTAGACGGGCCTGCCCCAAAGTTATTAGTGCAGCCATGCCCGGCAGCCGGGGAAATCTAGAGTTCTCAACGTGCCAGAAAATTAAGGTCCGGCCTTCATCAAACCAAATCATTTAAAAGATTATTAAAGTTAAAGTAAAATAAGTTCCAGATTGCAGCATTTATCAGCACCTACCTGTAGTTGGATCGTACGCGTTGCCGATGTTAATGAAGACCTTGCTGAAGACCAGAGTGGTTTCAGAACGGAATGATCCAACTGATCCAGCATTAGTCAAACCAACAGAGAAGGCCACCTGCGGGTTCTCTGTCAACACAGGGGAATTGTATATATTTATTTTCTGTCTGTAAAAGGATATACAATATATATAATATACAATAAACAAGAATGACTCGGTCATAACTTCTGGCCAGGTGCAGCAAGCTCTCATTTATGAACATCTATAATCAGTGTGTGCCGCAGCCTCAGCTCATGGCTCACGTTGCAGCGTTCAGAGTATGGCTTTTATGCCATTCAGACATTGGTTTTATGGGCAAGTCTCCCATTGGCTTAGAGGCAGCCTAGAGGCAGCCAATCATGAAAAAGTGTCCACTACGGTCACTACTAGAGGTACTAGCATATGTAGTCCAGGCGCTTTTCAAGCATCTGGCAAAAAGTCCAGGGAAAGAGTTCCCCAAGCCACCTCCAAAAGCACTTTCACTTCTGCCCATAGGGGGTGCAACAAAATGTGGCACTGTATTATATAGTATTTCTATTGTGTGATGGCTGTAACTCATACTTAAAGGAAAACTGTCAGAAAAAAGAATTGGGTGTGTTCTGGAATCCTTCGGATAGCACTTATAACACAGTTAAACAACATAATGAGACAGACACAATTCAGAGTTTCAGAGTATTAGAATCTTGTATTCGAATACGGAGCCAGCAATGAAGCGTTACAATGGAACACCATGTACTGACTCAACACAACTCAGTCAGACTTCAGCTTAAATACATTCGACAACACATGAGACAATGGGAAGACCCCCCCCCCAGACCACACAAGTCACAGGTCAAATGTCAGTAAAGACAGAAAACAGCTTCTCATAGTTTAGTTTCCCATGAGTGATTTGATCTCCTTAAATGTATAACTTAGTGTATTCCACATTTCCTCAACAGGTGCTAGACACCACCTGCCTTTGCCCCCTTTTTGGTACAGTGTACAGTATGTGGACTATGGTGACATTGATCAATTCTTGATATATTAGAAAAGCTTCTAATATATTATTTATGCCCCAAAATCTATAACGACCAAACAAATAATTACAAAGAAGAAAAAAAACGGCAGGTTACAACACTTTTTTTGTTGTTGTTCTTCTTTGTAATTATTTGTTTGTTGTGTGTTTGTTGTCATGAGTTGTCACGACTCGAGTTGGCCTTGTCCGCGGCGTAACCGTCTTTAAATAAATACTTTTTGAAATGTCTATGGGAAAAATGCATTGGGAATCATTTTCTGGGTCTGGCGTCGTCAAGAAAGGGGGCGGGACTGCGACGCTCTATAGGCAACCCAGCCTGGTGGAGATATGCGCTCCCCAGAGCCACGTTTTACCATTGCCATCTGGCAGCTCCATATCCACGGCCTTAAATAGCTGTCACCTTGTATGCCCACAATTGTTACTTCTAAATTATTATATAAAACAATATTCTAAAATAGTGAAAACAGCGGATCTACAAGCTCGTAACGTGTAACAGCTATTTTAGATAAAGTAGGGCATTAATGAAAAAGCATAGACATTTGAAACATGGAGATATGAGGTTTCTGCCCGCCAGGACTTATGCATATCTCTTTTAGACAGTATGTGTCACATTTTAGATGTTAACATTTTGTACTTTTTCCCAAAAACTTTTTCCCAAAAAAGTTTTTAGAATCATAATAATACGAGTACACACAGTGTAACCATGTCAGATACATTATTAATGAACTGTTGACTAATACTTTTGAACTGATAATGTGTCTTTTGAATGAGCCAAGCATACCTGCATTCTGTGTCTCTAGTCGCTCCACTCGGCTCTCACTTACGTTCAACTTCGCTGCTAGGGTGGACAGTTCGGCAACCTGGGCTATAAAAAGCACAGCATTAGGATTAAGTCAATGATAAATACTCATGCACTAATTATTGATTTTATATATATATATACATACACACATTCAACACAGCCCTCTACTACGCTGCATATCAAATTACCTTCATATATTTTCTTCATTTCCAACACCCTGTTATCACTGACACGCAGTTTGGCAGCGTTTGCTGGGGAATATCAGAGAAAGTCATGTTAAACTGTGAAACAGTTGAAAAACAATAACATTTCAGCCTATACTTGTAATCGCATTCTTGCTTTTAAAATTCTAGCAACAGCATAATCCTCTCCGAAAAATGTTTTTAATGGACTATATTTCAGTATTTCTTTGGGTAAAGTACATTCTATTTGTTTTCCGTTAAGAACAGGTTATACATTATTACACAACTGGCACAGTATATATATATTTTTCTTTTATGAAAAACAAAAGGGAAGAAAAGGAAAAAGAAAACAGACAAAAAAAAAACCTCAATCCCTCCCATACTGCTCAGTGGCATCGCATATAATGAAGTAGTAAGATGATGACATAGAAAACAACATCTGAAATGAAGATGATATACAGTCAACTACATCAGTGGTATCCTGTCCATTAGGTGCTTCTACTCAGGTAAATTACATTCTGACTATTTGGTGATGTAGGGTATACAGTAGGCCTACTATAGACACCTGGTTCATACCACAGCAAATCGTATATGAAGGTAAGAGTGAGTATTCTCAAGTTATAGGCTTTTTTTGGGTCACCTATTCGAACAGGCCCTTTTCAGAGATTGGGGTAGGTCTAAAGATTACCTGCATTCTGTCTCCTCAATTGCTCTGCTAGGCCTTCGCTTGCAGCCAGTCTCAATTCTATGGCGGCTAGTCTGAATTCTGAAATCATCACAAGGTCAAGCAATCAAAACAGTGTCTTTCTGAGCTCACATTAGGTAATTAAAGGACAACTTCAAACATGTTAAACCCATCTTAATATAATTGGTCCTCTCCTTACTAATAATCTCTCACTCAATAAAATGTTTCCGTTTCTTTCTACTCAGCCATAGTCTGTATACTGTCCAAAGCTCTCCCCTGAGACACAGATGAGGTAGACAAAAATGAGCATTAGTGGACCATTTATATGCAGATATGTAAAAAATGGGTGAAGTCGTCCTTTGATATCAAAGTAAGTCATTTCGGGCTAAAAAAATAAAAAAGGCAAAGAAGTTTAGGGATAAGGGGTTTAGCGGTGACGAAAATGGAGCCCTTCATCTCTTACCTGCATTCCAGGCACATCCCCCTGTTCGTCCAGTTTCTTCTGCACCAGAAGAAAGCTCAACACTACTGTCGGACTGAGCCGCCGACACACAGATGAGTAGAACGAGCAAAGTCCCAAGACCGTTCATTCTGAAAGCTTCACAAGTGTCACAATTCACTAAAAGACTAAATGATACCACACAGCTGTCTTATATAAACATCCACCTGGGAAACAGGAACAACCCCTTTCCAGTACACTTCATCATTATGCAACCTGACCAGTTTATCCGTGTCTGTGTGTTAAACTATGTGTGCTGTACTGGATATGTCAATCAACATAATTTATTAGTCGTTTATGACAGTGGTTCTTAAAGTGGGGTCCTTGAGTTGTTTCCAGGGCGTCCAGAACTTCTGTCGTATGTCCTTAGACCTTCAGCTCCGTTGCAGCAAGCCAGTCCAGTGTGTCATTGTCTAGGTCAATTAGCCCACGGTCACCATTCGGTGGCCGGTATATAGGGCAGCTGGTCAGCACGTGTTCCACAGTCTGTAATGGATCCCCACATTCGCAGTGGGCACTGTCTGTGAGACCCCACTTCTGCATGGATGCACCAAAGCGTCCCACACCCGTCCTCAGGCGGTTGAGGGTTGTCCACTCCTTGCAGGGGAGATGCTGGCCAGGAACATCTGTGGGATCCTCGATGTAGTGGTGAAGCCTGGATGGTTCCTGGCTTCACCACTTACACTGGTCCCTCCATCTTGCCTTCACCCAGGAAGCCTTGGAGGTGTCAGCTGGTGTTGTGCGGAGCAGTTCCTGGGCTTGTGTGGCAAAGGGCCGCCGGGACTTGAGACGCATGCGCTGTGGTGTTTCTGTGACGACCTTGTGGAGGAGGTGGGCTTCGCTTAACTGAGCCTTCCGAGCAAGGGCCAGTATGGCTGCTTCTCGCCTGACCTCTGCAGGGGCGATTCTAGCAAGGACTGGCAATTGGTTGGTTGGAGTGGCTCGTAGGTCCAGAACAAAATGAGTTAATAACATTACAATCAGTTTAACCACTTTTAACACGATACACAAAGGCTATATGACTCATTGTACCAGCTCAGTGGCCTTGAGTCTGCCCTGAAACTGGGAGGTCGGGGTTCGATCCCCGGCCGGGTCATACCAAAGACTGTAAAAATGGGACCCAATGCCTCCCTGCTTGACACTCAGCATCAAATGGTTGGATTGGGGGTCAAATCTACTAATCAAATGATTCCCGAGCGCGACGCACGCTGCAGCTCACCGCTCCCTGGCTGCGGCTCACCGCTCCAAGAGATGGGTCAAATGTGGAGAACAAATTTCACTGCGGTAACGTGTGTGACAAATGACTTTGACTTTGATTGTGAGGTTGTAGATCTGATATTATCAAAAATAATAATTGAAAGAAATTTGATTTCTTTTTTTTTTTACATTTTAACAACACACATCTTGTTTGGAAGTCTCTGGCACAAAATATCTGGTCTGCAGACAAATTCATATACATTTTGGGGGTCCTTGATTGGAAAAGTTGCTGAACCACTGACTTTTCTAAAGCTGATTATCAACATAAGTTTTGTATGCCTAATTGGCTAATTCATTTGTTCAATGCTTAGATTGAAAAACTTACTTTGAAAAGAATGAATAACTAATTCATGATATGCTATAGCTGTTGTCCTTTTCCTGGAAAAGGAACAACCCCATTCCAGTACACTTCATCATTATGCAACCTGACCAGTTTATCTGTGTCTGTGTGTGTTAAACTATGTGTGCTGTACTGGATATGTCAATCAACATCATTTACTAGTTGTTTATGCCAGTGGGTCTGGGGACCCACAGGGGTCCTTGAGTGGTTTCCAGGGGGTCCAGAGCTAAATGAGATAGCATTATTATCAGTTTAACCACTTTTAACACGATACACAAAGGCTATAATGACCCATTGTTAGGTTGTAGATCTGATATTTTCACAAAGAATAATTGAAAGAAATTTGAAAAATGATTTTTCTTTCTTTAACAATACAAATCTTGTTTGGAAGTCTCTGGCACAAATATCTGGTCTGCAGACAAATTCATATACATTTTGGGGGTCCTTGATTGGAAAGGTTGCTGAACCACTGACTTTTCTAAAGCTGATTATCATCATAAGTTTTGTATGCCTAATTGGCTAATTCATTTGTTCAATGCTTAGATTGAAAAACTTACTTTGAAAAGTATTAATAACTAATTCATGATATGCTATAGCTGTTGTCCTCTACCTCCATAGAATAATAACTGGTGTTAATTGTTGGAAAAGAGAAACTGGCAGAGATAAGTCTCATTCATTGTTTTACAGTAGGTAATTGAATATCCATGCTTTCATTGTAGGATGATGAAATTATGTTGTTGAAACCCTGCTCGAAAGACATGGCACACACACACACACACACACACACACACAGATACTGACATTTGGTCCGTGGCCAAATGCATTTTCAGTTGACATGAAAATGTTGTATCAATCTTCACTTGGTGTATTTGTGGTATGAGGAAACATATTTTCAGTCTCTTGCCAGAAAGAATGAATGATGTTCCAGGAAGCATCAAAGTTAATTAAAGTGTCTGTGTGGCTTAGGACGGAAAGTGATTCTCAATGTGTCGTCTGGGGCTGTAATTGGCAACACACTAAGATTTGTATGATAATATATATATAAACAATGTTTGTAATACCATTAATCTCTTGAACCCTATAGCATCCCAATTCTGGGGAGAACATTCGCCAAAAATAGCCAACCTACAAGCTCTCAACGCTTCGCGCTGCGACACGTTGTGAGCATGTTGCCTATTTTCGGCAAAGAGGTTTGGTGTCAAGGGAAAAAAAGAGCAGACCCAAGACTACAGAGCTGAATGTCAAGTTTTGAGGGGTTTTTGCTCTGTTGCGCACCGGTGTTGTAAAAAATAGCCGATATACAAGCTCACATCACACCACAATATGCAACGTGTTGTGAGCTTGTAGATCGACCATTTCCGGCTTTAGGACATTTTATATAAAATTAAATAAATCACATTCATGAAATCACCATCCCAAAATGTTGATGTCCTCACAGGTATAGTTAATACAAGTGTGTGTGTGTGCGTGTCTTGTGTGCGTGCGTGCGTGGAATGTGTCTATATTTATACACTGATGTGAGTTTTTTGTGATTTGCATTTAGATGGAAAGAAGAAACTGAGATGATAACTTTAACAAACAATTTAATCAGGAAACATCACATCAGTAACACAGGTTTCTTCTAGGTTACAGGCTAATGGGGTTGTCAGCAATATGTCTGTCTGTCTGTATTGTTTGATCATCTCATCTTCTCAGTGGTGCCCATGTAGCCACTTCTACGATAATGTAATTTTTTAGAAGGTTCTGTATAATGACCCCGTGATCAATATACAGATTGACAAAAAATACGATATTGTGGAAAAAGTTAGTAGTACAAAAAGTGAAACTTGAATATATTCTAGATTCATTGAGCATAACATGAAGGATTTAAAAAACGAATCTTGACGATTATAGCACATGAAAATCAACAACTCAAAATATTATTATTACTGTTCTCTATGGGGGTTCAGGTCAAGCCAGTTAGCCGGCCAGATAAGCACAGTGGTCAGTACACCAATTACTAGAAGTAGTTAAGTCCTGCTGGGAAAGGAAATCCATTAAGCTTGTCAACAGCACAAGCAGCACAAGCACAAAGTGCTCTAAAATCTCCTGGTAGATGGCTGGTGGTGTTCTGTTGACTCCAGTGAAGATTGTGGGTGCCATTTTTGTGCTTGGGTTGGTCCACTTTGTGCTTCCGTATGTTGACAAGCTTATTTTCTTCAATGGATTCTGGTAACTATGGAAATATTACCTTCCAGTGTATTTTCCGAAAAGCACGCACACACGCAGACACCCAACCCGCCACTAATAAACACAAATACTGTACACAGTGGCGGCAGTGGCTCTGAAGGTAGAGCAGCAAACGGAAGGTTCCCAGTTGGAACGCGGGCTCCCCCAGAGTTGGTGCCCTGGAGGAAGACACTGGAGCCCTAACTGCTCCCGATGAGCAGGTTGGTGCCTTGCATGGTTTCCTCTCCCGTCGGTGTGTGGGTTTAGACTGGTCATTGGTCATTAGTCCTACAACTACAACCTATCTCAAACCCTCAACCTAACCCTAACCTCCCACAGGGCAGCACACCTAAACCTAACCTTAACCCATGTCTAACCAATGAATAGTCTAAACTAAGTATGCACCCCCAATGGGAAGTACAAGCGCTGATATTTGCCCACACTAAGTCCTGAGTCACCAGACAGACAGAAAGAGGTCTCTCTCTCTCCATCTCACCCCCTCCTCCCGGTACCTCTTTTTATACCTCTCTATATTAAGCTATTAGTGCAAATAGGCATAATGTCTATTTTACGTCATGATGATGTACGATGATAAGAGCCCGTCACTTCACACGGGTGTGATTTTTCCTCTCTAATGTAATCTGTCTATCATTTATGCAAATAATGACCAACAGATGCGTTGGAGAACAAAACAGTAAAGTCACAGGCTGTACCGTGTGTGTGTGTGTGTGTGTGTGTGTGTGTGTGTGTGCAGAAAGTGATGTCTGAATTAGGCTCAACAATTTCTCCCCAGCGGCAAAATGTTACGCAAGCTAGCACAACGCTAAACTACAGGGACAAGACGACACCTGTGTGTGTTTGAATTATCAACCACGTTAACACCAGCATCCGTATTCTGTGGGGGGAAAAATAGCAAATCTACAAGGTTGTAGATCGTCTATTTTCACCGGACTAATTAAAACACAATCAGCGCCGGGATTTCTTTCAAAATAGAAGCTCGGGGTGCCGGAAAGATATGGCCGCTTTTACTCTGTAAGTTCCGGAAGAAGCGAAGAGCAAGGAGTATGGTGGCCTTGGAGGCAAACTCAAGCAACCCGTCGGTTGGATTAGTTATGACGTGCCCACACTTCGTACGGTCTGAACCAGTTCATGTAGAGCGAAAACATCAGTATAGAGCCCTGAGGGACTCCGCTCAACAACATAATGCTAATCTATTTTAAAACATTTTACAATAGTTCAAATAGCTGATCTTCAAAATCACTACGTGTCGATATAGATCGGCTAGTTGAACAATTTAAAAATGTTTTAAAATAGTAAAGAATGGCAAATAGGTTTGGGGATAAGGGGTGGTGCAATATAGGGCCCTAGGGCAGGCGGGCACGCACGCACACGCACACACACACACACACACACACACACACACACACACACACACACACACACACACACACACACACACACACACACTTGAATTATTTTATTTGGATCTGCACAAGAGGCGTAATACAATAGACCCAAACACTGATCAGAATTAGGTTATACATTATATGGTCCAACCAGATATAGCTGCTGCACATGCTTAACACACAGAGGGAAAAGAAGAAAAATATATATATAGCACATTTTTTACATACTTGACACTACTAGACAGCATGTTTGTTTTGGGTTTTTTTTTAAGCCACCTAGGGATAAATGAAACAACGCCTTCTCCAGACAGACAGACAGACTGCCCATAGTAGCTGAGACAGAACAGTATTTAGCCAGCTTTTTTGCATTTGTTTTTAGCAATCCACCCAATTGCAGACCCCTGAGCACAAGTTTATGGACATGGCCCAGACTTCCAAATACAAGGACAATAAGTTGACAGTTATATCCCAAGGCCATAATACGTTCCACCAGAAGCTGATATTTCATAAGTTTGGATGTAAAACAAGTGTCCATATATAAATCAAATGGGCAGCCTATTTCAAATATAGTAACAGTTTTTCAAATTTCATTGATGAACACAATATCTGGGGTATTTGGAATATTTTGTAGTGAATTGGCATGCGTGTCATTGTGATCAAACCAGTCTATTTTTACAGTGCTGTGTTTATACATTCTTGTTGTCCTGTACTCCTCTGATCTTGTCTGAGACCAGGTCCACCAGACGGTCATGTCTGGCAATGTACAGTCTTTTATAGTGGCTGCAACCATTTAATATGTGTGCGACTGTTTCTTTCTCATGTGGTACTGGATGTAGGATGCAGTGTGGGTCGTGTGCTGATGGGTACCAGGTTGCCAAGTTGAACTTGGTCGGCAACACCTGGCTTGTGTTGTGCACTTTCTGATCGCTTCATTCCTAGAATGGTGGCTCTTGCGGTCGCGGATTTGATTGACAGTTCATGGTGCGCACCGTCCTGCTCGTAGGTCGCACATGCACGGACACGCGGATCTATGATGATGCTGTTGTTGAGCGCATCAGTTGTTATATCAGGCGCCACCCACTTTAACTGTAATCCTGATCGCTGGCATAGATCATTAAGATCCATCCAGTCGGACCGCACACCGAATCCAGCGGCTTTAATGTCCAATTTACCATTCGCCTTAGTCTTGAATCCAAGGAACTGCGTCTCATTCTCCAGCGCGGGTGGTACTTTACGTCGCTGCATGTGTTGAATGAGTGACTCACGAGCCATTTCCCTGACCGTGGGGTCGTCGCTGTTGAGCATATTTATAAGGTGACTGGTTCTGGTGGCGGTGTAAACCCATTCAATATCCGGCAAATGGATGTTCGAGAATAGATGTTGAATTTTGGCGAGTGCCAATTCTCTGATTGCCTGCAATTTCATTCGGATAGGGAGGGGGGAGGAGTCGATCAAGTCCAGTCTGACAGAGTAGTCATCATACAGTTCTCTGACTTGCTCTTCCCAGTCGCCTGCAACATTAAATTTATGCCCCAGGTATTGATAAGTTTCATGTCTTGAATACACTCTGATGGGTTTTTGCATTAGTGAAAAGGATGGGGGCTTGTCGGTTTTAGATTTATACCACCGATTACCACCGCTGCGCCTTTCATAGAACGCAGCACATTTGGTTTGTTTAGCCTCCAACCTTGACCACAGCAGAAACTCTTCAGTACGGGAGAGCATAGCTAGAATTACGTTCTCTTGATGTGACGCAATTTGCACATCATCGGCGTACCCCTGGACTGGGTTTGGTGATCTTATTCCTTCAGGTGAGCACTGGCGCATCCATTTGAGCCAGTGGTTAATTGCAAGGATAAAATTCACCGCACTCCAGGGACACCCTGTTTTAATACCTATACCAAGCTTGATTGACACACACACACACACACACACACACACACACACACACACACACACACACACACACACACACACACACACACACACACACACACACACACACACACACACATAAGAGACAAGTGTATTCCAAACAATTTGCTGATTTATTTATCTAAAGAAGGAAAAAATAAAACATTCATCACCGGTGTGTGTGTGTTGAGTGGGGTCAGTATCTCCCCTGCACACCAAGTTGTCTCTCGGCCTGTCTCTCTATTTCCTGGTGAACCCGGCGAACCTCTTCCTGGGTCAAAGTTCGCTCCATGTGGCGATACACCACACGAAAACATAGGCTCCTCCTACCTGACCTGGTGAGAGAGAGAATCAGAGAGAGAGGGAAAATGAGACAGAGAATGAGCAAAGATTGAGTTATAGTTAGATGCAGTAGAACAGTCAGTGTATATTTACACATGTGTGTGTGTGTGTGTGTGCACGCGCGCACGTGCATGTGCGTAACATTTCTCCAGTGAGTCATAGCTCTGTCCATCTGTATCTCATGACTCTCCATGTTTCATCTATATATGTCTGTTTCTCTCTCTCACTCTCTCTCTCTCTCTCTCAGAGCAATTGCTGAATAATTAAAGATCTGTTTGTTTGGTGGAAATGTCAAAGTAAAATATGGAGAGAGAGAGAGATAGAGAGAAACGGGTTCAGGAATCTGTACTCATAGCAAAGGCACGCACACGCGCACACACACACACACACACACACACACACACACACACACACACACACACACACACACACACACACACACACACACACACACACCATTGATTAGTGTATGATGGCTCAGTGTGGCTGATGAATAATTGATCAATCCATTATCAGAGCCCAACGGCCACAGGAAATGTCCCAACGCGCACAGTTGCACGCACACATGCACACAAACATGCGTGCTCGCACACACAATTCATACTTACATTCTATTTAGGAACGTAGGCTACATTAAACAAAACCTTTCACCATCTATCCTCTCTGGATCACACCAAAACAACACTCTTTTACACTATTGCATTTGTCGCTGTCAGGCAGAAACCTTACAGTATATCTCCATATTTATTTGTAGTTGTTTTTTTGTCCCCTGTAAATTAATGCCCTACACCATCATACAAGGGTGTCACAGTGAAACTAGATGAACAAGCTGACAGCAAGCTGAAAAAATGTTTTGAAAGCGAAAGTGTTTAAAGGATTCATGATATACATTTATTATTTATTTTTTTCCTTTTTCCTTTAGGTTTCATGACCTCAATTACGTCCACCCAACCTGAACTTTGAACATTCAGTGGATTTTCTGTGGTCTGGAATTTTCTGTGTGTTCTGAAGCCTTTTGAGCTGCAATGAAAAAAGGCAAAACAGTGACAACAGTGACATCTGCTGGCATGCTCTTCACAGGCGAATCAGAGCACTTGTTGGGAGCCAGAAAACCCCAGAGCACAGAAAATCTACTGAATGATAAAGGTTCAGGTTCTGTGGGTGCAATTGAGCTCGGAAAACCTCAAAAACAAATAATCAAAGAAAAATCACAAAAACTTTTTTCTTATGTCACAATCTCTTTAAGTCTGAGGGTTGTATAAATATTGAACCTGACAGTGGCCATAACAGTCAGGTTTCCACCTGGCAGTGGCCATAACAGTCAGGTTTCCACCTGGCAGTGGCCATAACAGTCAGGTTTCCACCTGGCAGTGGCCATAACAGTCAGGTTTCCACCTGGCAGTGGCCATAACAGTCAGGTTTCCACCTGGCAGTGGCCATAACAGTCAGGTTTCCACCTGGCAGTGGCCATAACAGTGTGTAACAGCAGTGTAAACGTCAGTAGCGGCCAGCCAACGGCTCCGCTCAATAATACTAATGAAATAAGTCATGAATAACTGGGCTGCGATCCTCTGAGACTGACATACTGCATGCTGGAGATACGGTTGGAGAGAGGGGGAGAGAGGGGGAGAGAGAGAGAGAGAGAGAGAGAGAGAGAGAGAGAGAGAGAGAGAGAGAGAGAGAGAGAGAGAGAGAGAGAGAGAGAGAGAGAGAGCCATTGATTGAATGTGGCCAGCCTTAGAGAGTGGAGTACGATTTCATTCAGAAATGGAGAGAGAGAGATACCGACTGAGAAAGAGAGAAAGTGAGAGATATAGAGAAAGGGAGATCAGAGAGAGAAAGAGAGAGGGGTAGACAATGCAGCCATTTCTACTCTATCTGCTAATGTCCTTGAAAAGAGAAGAAAACATGAAATATAATACTGTGTTCAGAGAATGAGAGAGAGAGAGAGAGAGATGTTTTATGCCAAGTGAGTGAACAATATTTAAATATTCTTGCCATTTGTTTCAAAAGTTTATCCCGGGCTATTATGTCTGATAGCAAATACATAATTCTTATGGCTTATAATCTAGTTATTTTTCCTATAGCAATGTACCAGCTCTGTATACACATTATGTATTTTATTGTACATACAATATTTTGTTTTGGTTGACTTGTTCCACTTTTGCCTTTGTTTAGACATGGTTAGTGAATGTATTAATACATACACTTATTCATACTGAAACTCATGAATTATTACCGACCGCATCTAAAGTTAGGGCTATATATGCCTTATACATTATATATAACTACTATAATGCTTAACTAATGCAAAATAATGTATAATTGAAACGTTTATAACTTTGTTTACTAATGCTTAGTAACGCATGAATAATGCTTTACAAATGATACATTCATGATGAATTAACCCATTTTAGGCGGGAACCCCTTTTGGTGTTAGCATTACGTTATGCTTTAGCTATTTAAAAATAGAAGATCTACAAGCTCATAGCGCGCCACCGAGTGGCACGCTACGAGCTTGTAGGTCTGCTATTTTTGAAAAATCGAAGAACGACTGACATAGAAACATAGCTTTTGTCAGGATTTAGAGAACATTTATAGAATCGTTCACAGGTAAAAGCCCCTCTGGAACGCACACGAGACAGAGATCTATAGAAGACAGCGTCACAGCCTGCGCCGCGTCATCGAGGGGAGGTACACGTGCTTCATCAACTTGATGAGACGACACCTGCGTGGAATCAGCCGCGTCTGGCAAACAGTATGAAAACCACGCTCTCTGCATGTCTCACAGTGAGGAGACTCCCCAGAGACCCTCTGCAGACCCTAGTCATCGACGGGGCGTATACGGTCATGGACAATTGAGGCATGAAAGCTGAGCGAAGAGCTCACACCATGGAAATGGAAAAGGAGTGAAATACCTACCCGAGTACATGGCTGAGTAAATATACTTACAGGGAGAAATAAAGCTGAGATTCAATTGCTGGACTGCTAGCTTTACTTACCTTATCGAACTGCCATCTTTTGAGTTATTCTTACTTACCTGGAAGGATTTTTCAGTTACCTTACCTAACTGAAGAAGATTTATGTTGATAATCCCTTCGCCGTGAAGAGCCACGGCAACGACGACGTCGTAGTAGAAATACTTACCGATGAAGTTTATGTTGAACCATATTTATCTACCGGCTATCTACCTACATTTGCCTGGTTAACTATAATTTTAGTATTTTGTGTGTACAGCACTTTGGTTCAACTCTGTTGTTGTCTCCTATGAGACTATGCTTTGCACCATGTCCGTCTGTCCATGCGTGTGTTTATGGACAGATAATACCAGAATTTTCCGGATCTGCCTCTTACAGCCAGGCCAGAGCGGCTGGGAAACGGTGAAGCCGACTTAGCCTACTGGCAAAAAGCTGGAACTGCAAGCGGGCGAAATACATGAGCAAAACCGTGCATGCAGCGCTCATTCATGAATGTCAAGAAAAATACAGGACTAGAGCGTTCTTAGCTGGGGGCCAGGCCGTCCGCCCTCTAGTTTATATAACTATGATTATAGCATCACCAGGTTTGCACGAGTGCTTCATTTTGAACAAAATGCCTCAAATAATTAACGCAGCGCAATTTCTGTGAATGCTACTTGAAAATTGAAAAACTGATTTGTGTTTTTAACTAGAACTGCACCAATCTGTGTGAAACTGGAGGCCGACTTATGCAAAACACACGTGTGTGTGTGTGTGTGTGTGTGTGTGTGTGTGTGTGTGTGTGTATGCATTCAAGCAGTTTCTGGTGTTCAACTCAGGTTCCTCTACGTCCATAATACAAGTGTGTGTGTGTGTGTGTGTGTGTGTCTGGTGCTGAGGCAGGCAGACAGACAGACAGGCAGACAAAGATGGAGACATGGAACGATGCTCTTAGCAGACAGACATGTAAATTATTTAACACTGTCACTGCAGCAGCACAATCTGTCTATCAACACACACACACACACACACACACACACACACACACACACACACACACACACACACACACACACACACACACACACACACACACACACACACACACACACACACACACACACACACACACACACACACACACTAGTGATCAGGTTATCAATAAGGAGGGCAGACTAATTGATTATTCATGAGCCATGGGACCTGATTGGACAGACATCTGAAACATGAGCACTGGGACCTGATTGGTCAGAAATCTGAGAGCTCCATACAATCAGAGAGATATCACAGAAATCTCTCTCTCTCTCTCCTATAGTCCTCTAATGATAGGTGCATGTTTCAGTTATATAACTGCTGTACAATTCTGTCTAATATCTGCCTTCTGGCTGTGTGTGTGTTTTAAATGTCTCCTGGTGTTACAACAGATGGACAGTACGCACCAGCCTGTCTGTGTGTGTGTGTGTGTGTGTGTGTGTGTGTGTGTGTGTAAAATCATTGAGTCATTGAGTTCACATCACGCATCAGTAACACACCTGACTGTTAGTGGGAGGGAGAGAGAGAGAGAGAGAGAGAGAGATATTTAGAATGAATAATCAAAATTATTCATGGTTGTATTGTAGTTGACAGCTTGTTTGTACTCGGGAACAGTGATCATGTAACATGTATGACTATAATAAACACCATGGAATGAATCACATGTCGTCTGAGTCAGATGGGAAACTTGTATGTCCAAAACGGCTCCTTTTCAGGAAATGGAACTAATGTACTTATTTAGTCGCATGCTCATACCTTTCATTGGTTCAATGTTTTCAAACCCACAAACACACTTTCGCCTTCTACACTGAGCTTGTGCATCAATTATTCTCACTATACTTTTGCTCAACGCTGTCACGACAAAGTGTGACATTCATTTAAGAAAAGAAAAAAAAAACACTTTACAAAGAAATATGGTATTATGAGGTTTCTGCTGGACAGCAGAAACCTATGGTTCCCAGTTCGCTCCCAGGCTTCATCAAAGTGTCCCTGAGTAAGACACTGAGACTGTTATATACTGTTGGGACACGCAGAGATGATGAGAGACAGAGAGATGCTTGGAGAGTGGAGACAAAGAGAAGAGAAGGAACAGTGAATACAGAGATGAAGGTATGTTTTATGCTAATTGGGACAGATGAGTAACTTTCATATTCATAGTTGCAGCGGCGCAGCCAGAGTGATAGTGTGTGTGTGTGGTGTGAGCACGTTGCATGCGTGTGTGGTTGTATGTGATTGATTGTGTGTGCATTCATTAGCCTCTCAGTGAGCATGTTGTGTCTGTTTGACTGCTATATTCATGTGTGTGTGTGCATGTGTGTGTGTGTGCGCGCATGCACATGTGCATGCACGAGCTTGTGTTACTCTGGTGCAATAATTAATTGTTGATGGAGGATGCCTTGTGATGCTGACAGCTCTAATTCATCACACACGCACGCACACCCATCACATAAAGAAGATTCTTCACGAGACACCTCTCTCTCCTCTCTGAACGTGTCCCTCTGTATGTGTGTGTGTGTGTGTGCGTGCGTGTGCGTGTGTGCCTGCACGTGGGGTGTGTTAATGAGTACATTAAGTCAAATCAGTACAGCAGCTTCCTAACATCCAACCTTCAACATCCTCTTCTCCTTTCCTTTCATCCCCCCCCCGGTCTCTCTCCATCCTTCCCCCCTCCTCTCTATTCCATCCCTCCTCCACTGTCATCATCTCTCCTTACGTCTCTCTGACGACCCCCCCCCCCCCCCCCCCCCCCTCTCTCTCTCTCTCAACAGATGATTGGGTGACAGTAAGGTGAGTGACGCACTGCAGTCACTCCAATGATGATGTCATCATTATGCAATGACAGCCTGGTCGGTCTGTCTGTCTGTCTGTCTGTCTGTCTGTCTGTCCAGACAGACGGTGAAATAATCTGATATTAATGTGTGTGATGTGGCGGACTGGAATGAATAGTATTCATAAACATATACTGTAGATGCGATACAGAGATTGCTTTCTTTCACAAGGCATTACGCCAGTGTACATCCCATGCATGTTCTCGTGTGTGAAGCTGTCATTGAAACGTGGACAGCAAATCTTCAGCCAGTACAGTACATTAATTAACACACTTGGCGCCATTGCCATATAGATGTACGACAATTGGTCTTTTATGGTGTTTATGATCGATCGAGTCGCGATGCTGCTTACATTAGCACTGGTTGGCTAGGTGATGTTGTCAACAGCAATGGAGCGCGACATCTTGGACTGCACGCGCACCAACTCTATCTGTTTCTTTAGATCAGTGTTGATTTTGACGACTAAAACTATGCCGGAAAATGTTCGTCGACTACCTTTTTTCACTGACAAAAACTAAATGGAAACTACATTAAAACTAAGCTATGATGACTAAAACTATGACTAACTATATTGATTTCAATTTCGTCAACAAATAAAACGTCTTATTTAAATTAATTAACCGGGCGGATCATCTCTGTTGCATTGCATGCTGGGAAGGGAACGTCCCACAGTTCCTCTTGCCTCGTTTATGCAAATCTCCTCCACACCGGGGTCTGCGCCATTGGATGCCTGGAGAACATATGGGCTGTGCTCTCTTGTCATTGTACTTGGTGAATAATTTAACTGGCTGTTTAGCTGGTGCTCGTTAAGTGTGTCCTTGGTGCTCGTTTCCTGTCTGCTAATTGCTCGTTAAACTCGTTGAGCTCCACACTTGACCTTTGGAGAGCAAGGATTTAAAAAAATCTGAGCGTTTTCCATTTAAACGGTCAGCGGTTGTTTTTGTATTGCTTCATGACTGTTAGCCCTGCAGGAAATGGAGTTAGTTAGATGACTATAGAGCGTCGCAGTCGCGCCCCCTTTCAGAACGACGAGGCACCAGGAAATAATTCCCCATTCATTTTTCTCATAGGCGTTTCAAAAAGTATTCTCCTAAAGGCATTTAAGCCTTGGACAAAAGCAACAGCCGAGTTGATACATGTGACCAGATTTGACTGAGAGCCTGCCATCGCGCAACCTTTTTTTCCCCCAAAATTCTAAATGAGTTCAAAATGAGTTAATAGCACAGGCAGACTCTTCACATACTAGAGCATGTCTGAAACTAGAAAAGTGTGGTTGCCACAGTCGCTTACATAGGCCCCTCCCACTAATATTGTCAGCCAATTACAATGTCACATTACCCCTGTGATCATGCGTAAGTAAGTCGGAGGGGATATATCCCCTAAAAATCATGTTTTTGCAACAAACTGAGATGTGTCCTTCAGATCTTTAAGTGATTTGGAAATTCTGTAACGCTTGAAAAATTGGTCTTTTGACCATTTGCTACAATTTTCAAATTACTTTTCAAGAGAGTCAAGGAGTCAATAAAAACTCCTTGACTCTCTTGAAAAGTAATTTGAAATTTTCTATAACACTTGAATAATTTGGTATTCTGCAAGGAAATTTTGGTTACGTAACCAACAACAGCCAATTACAGTAGCTACTACAAACGTTATGCAAAGCTCGGCCAATCATAGCGGAAGTTAGGCAGGTCACTCCGGAAGAATAATAATAAAGTGTGACAATAACTATAGTCTGGTACTAATAAGTGTCAGAGCTGAAATCGACATGTAAATATGAAATAAATGGAGGAATGCTTAAACATGTAGCTAGGTGTAATGTTAGAGACCACAGAAGTGAACCTTTCAAGCCTGTTTTCTCAACTCGCTGTTTCTCTGCAAGACATTACTCTATAAGCCATATCTCCAAAACTGGTGGGTCAAACTGAACAACCAATGTCAATTTGAAGCTATGATTCCCTGCTTTCACAAAACGAAAATTCAAAAAAATCCAATGGCAGTCCCTCAGTCAAATTTGGCCAAAAAACCATGACAATAAATACTTTTTTTGAGGCCAAACAAAAATTTTGAAAGTGATTATTGTCATGATGATTTGTAAACTCGGCTGTTGGCTTGTCCGAGGCTTAAATGTCTTTTTTTAAAGGCCTATGGGTAAAATTAATGGGGAATTATTTCCTGGTGCCTCGTCGTTCTGAAAGGGGGCGGGACTGTGACGCTCTATTGTTAACTGTTCATAGTCTATATACAGTAGGGATCCTCTGGGTTACTTGTGTGTGTGTGCGTGTGAGAGAGAGGCGGAGGGGGACCAAATGTAACCAATTTGAACAGCTATCCATGTGAACACTCTGAGAGTTATGGTGAACTTGAAATTAAAATGTTTGAGAACCACCGGTATTGTAATTGTATAGCAGTCCACATACAGTGTGATCAAACCGTTTCCGAAACGGTTGCAAATGTGATGGAACCGATTCCGGTTCCTCAGTGTTCTGGTTCCAAACCGGCACTTTGTGAGAGTCAGGCGAGTAAAAAAACTAAAAAACAAACTCCCATTTTGGATTAGTTCAAAATGGAAGGGGGTGTGCCTCGTACACACTCTCAAATGATTGAAAGTGGATTGAGACCGCATAGGAGAGACAGGAAAGGTGAGGAAAACACCGTAGGAGAGACTGACCGTAGGAAAGCTGAGAGACAATGTAGCAAAGACACAGTAAAGCTGAGAGACAATGTAGCAAAGACACAGTAAAGCTGAGAGACAATGTAGCAAAGACACAGTAAAGCTGAGAGAGAAAGTGTAGGAGAGACAGACATTAGGAAAGCTGATCTACGCTTTTAGCAGTGAACATCTTACCAACTAGTCCTCTGAGACACGCACGCACACGCACACTCACACACAAGCACACACACACGCACACACACACACACACACACACACACACACACACACAATATGGTAGTGGCATTCCCTCCGATCAGTAACAGATTTATCACTCATCGGCTGCTGTGTGTGTGTGTGCGCACACACACTGTGATTGCTTCTGGATTGTAAAGTCCTCACCTCTCTCTGCCAGAACTTATTTGCATAAACTGATGAGAGATGGACCAATCAGAGGTGGCGCTCACATGTTGCCGCCGGCCATTTTGTGTCAACAGTCTGTCCATCATTCTCTCTCTCTGATATATATATATATATATATCACACACACACCGCGCGCACACACACACACACACACACACACACACACACACACACACACACACACACACACACACACACACACACACACACACACACACACACACACACACACACACACACACACACACACACACACACACACACACACACCCACCCACCCACCCACACACACGTGTGCTAAGATCAATATCAATTTAAAGGCAAACAGGAAGACACTTGAGTGCGTGTGTGTGTGTGTGTGTTAATTGCATTAGGATGGTGGGAGACGGGAAGGGGGAGTCATTACCGGGGAAATGGAGGCGGGATCACTTTCAACTAGAGGGAGAGACGAACGGAAGACAGTATAACATAGAGGTGGTGTATAGACAGTATAACATAGTGGTGTATAGACAGTATAACATGGTGTATAGACAGTATAACATAGTGGTGTATAGACAGTATAACATAGTGGTGTATAGACTGTATAACATGGTGTATAGACAGTATAACATAGTGGTGTATAGACTGTATAACATGGTGTATAGACAGTATAACATAGTGGTGTATAGACAGTATAACATAGTGGTGTATAGACTGTATAACATGGTGTATAGACAGTATAACATAGTGGTGTATAGACAGTATAACATAGTGGTGTATAGACTGTATAACATAGTGGTGTATAGACAGTATAACATGGTGTATAGACAGTATAACATAGTGGTGTATAGACTGTATAACATAGTGGTGTATAGACAGTATAACAGTGGTGTATAGACAGTATAACATAGTGGTGTATAGACTGTATAACATGGTGTATAGACAGTATAACATAGTGGTGTATAGACTGTATAACATAGTGGTGTATAGACAGTATAACATAGTGGTGTATAGACTGTATAACATGGTGTATAGACAGTATAACATAGTGGTGTATAGACAGTATAACATAGTGGTGTATAGACAGTATAACATAGTGGTGTATAGACAGTATAACAGTGGTGTATAGACAGTATAACAGTGGTGTATAGACAGTATAACAGTGGTGTATAGACAGTATAACAGTGGTGTATAGACAGTATAACAGTGGTGTATAGACAGTATAACATAGTGCCGATGGTGTATAGACAGTATAACATAGTGCCGATGGTGTATAGACAGTATAACATAGTGTCGATGGTGTATAGACAGTATAACATAGTGCCGATGGTGTATAGACAGTATAACATAGTGTCGATGGTGTATAGACAGTGTAACATAGTGCCGATGGTGTATAGACAGTATAACATAGTGTCGATGGTGTATAGACAGTATAACATAGTGTCGATGGTGTATAGACAGTATAACATAGTGTCGATGGTGTATAGACAGTATAACATAGTGCCGATGGTGTATAGACAGTGTAACATAGTGTCGATGGTGTATAGACAGTATAACATAGTGTCGATGGTGTATAGACAGTGTAACATAGTGCCGATGGTGTATAGACAGTATAACATAGTGTCGATGGTGTATAGACAGTGTAACATAGTGCCGATGGTGTATAGACAGTATAACATAGTGTCGATGGTGTATAGTCAGTGTAACATAGTGTCGATGGTGTATAGACAGTATAACATAGTGTCGATGGTGTATAGACAGTATAACATAGTGCCGATGGTGTATAGACAGTATAACATAGTGTCGATGGTGTATAGACAGTATAACATAGTGCCGATGGTGTATAGACAGTATAACATAGTGTTGATGGTGTATAGACAGTATAACATAGTGTTGATGGTGTATAGACAGTGTAACATAGTGCCGATGGTGTATAGACAGTATAACATAGTGTCGATGGTGTATAGACAGTGTAACATAGTGTCGATGGTGTATAGACAGTGAAACATAGGGTCGATGGTGTATAGACAGTATACAAGTAAGACGCGCAAACGCGGGAAGCGAACGCAGCTCGTGTTGTTGCAATAACAACAATTAGAATAAATTACGTACTTTTTTTTTCTTTTTAGTTAGTAATTTTTTAAAGTTTTCTACTGTGTGTGTGTGTGTATGTGGGTGTGTGTGTGTGTGTGTGAGTGTGTGTGCTACAGCTGCGCCCTCTGGTGGCGGGCGGGTGGTGTCACAGCGGGACAGACAGACACACAGACAGACACACAGACATGATCTGCAGGGTCTCATAGTTAGTGCTCATTGTGTTCGCAAACATCAGACTAATCCAAATCACAGTGATTTACGGGAAAAGCGCTTTATGTGATAATAAACTATCAACCTGTCGTGAGCTTGTAGATCTGCTATTTTCACCACTATTGTGAGACACGTATTATGAAGTAAGGATACAAGGTTTCTCCCCGACAGCAACAATTATTAGCATACAGTATTTTTCTATAGTTTTGTTACACACACAGTCACACACCTTCTGTCCCATCCTGGTGAATCATACAGTCAGCATCTTTGCCAGGGTCACATAAGGTGACAGAGAGAAAGTCTGTGTGTGCGACTGTGTGTGCAGTGTGTGTGTGCGTGCGTGATGAAGCAAAACAAAATGTACCATGACACCTGACTCATCGCTCTGACTAGCATTCACACATTTTGCTAAGAAAATAAATACACAGAATGCATGAGCTTTATTGTGTTTTGCCATCATATGAACAATGGGATCTAAATTCAGAATTGGCATAGTGTTCCCTTAACACCTACCATCAGCTCTCAGTACTTACAACACCTACCATCAACTCTCAGTACTTACTACACCTACCATCAGCTCTCAGTACTTACAACACCTACCATCAGCTATCAGTACTTACAACACCTACCATCAGCTCCCAGTACTTACAACACCTACCATCAGCTCCCAGTACTTACAACACCTACCATCAGCTCCCAGTACTTACAACACCTACCATCAGCTATCAGTACATACAACACCTACCATCAACTATCAGTACTTACAACACCTACCATCAGCTATCAGTACATACAACACCTACCATCAACTATCAGTACTTACAACACCTACCATCAGCTATCAGTACTTACAACACCTACCATCAGCTATCAGTACTTACAACACCTACCATCAGCTCCCAGTACTTACAACACCTACCATCAGCTATCAGTACTTACACCTACCATCAACTCTCAGTACTTACAACACCTACCATCAACTCCCAGTACTTACAACACGTACCATCAACTCCCAGTACTTACAACACCTACCATCAGCTCTCAGTACTTACAACACCTACCATCAACTCTCAGTACTTACAACACCTACCATCAGCTATCAGTACTTACAACACCTACCATCAACTCTCAGTACTTACAACACCTACCATCAACTCCCAGTACTTACAACACCTACCATCAACTCTCAGTACTTACAACACCTACCATCAACTCTCAGTACTTACAACACCTACCATCAGCTATCAGTACTTACAACACCTACCATCAACTCTCAGTACTTACAACACCTACCATCAGCTATCAGTACTTACAACACCTACCATCAACTCTCAGTACTTACAACACCTACCATCAACTCTCAGTACTTACAACACCTACCATCAGCTATCAGTACTTACAACACCTACCATCAACTCTCAGTACTTACAACACCTACCATCAGCTCCCAGTACTTACAACACCTACCATCAGCTATCAGTACTTACAACACCTACCATCAACTCTCAGTACTTACAACACCTACCATCAGCTATCAGTACTTACAACACATACCATCAACTCTCAGTACTTACAACACCTACCATCAGCTCCCAGTACTTACAACACCTACCATCAACTCTCAGTACTTACAACACCTACCATCAGATCTCAGTACTTACAACACCTACCATCAGATCTCAGTACTTACAACACCTACCATGAGCTATCAGTACATACAACACCTACCATCAGCTCCCAGTACTTACAACACCTACCATCAGCTATCAGTACTTACAACACCTACCATCAACTCTCAGTACTTACAACACCTGCCATCAGCTCTCAGTACTTACACCTACCATCAACTCTCAGTACTTACAACACCTACCATCAGCTCCCAGTACTTACAACACCTACCATCAGCTATCAGTACTTACAACACCTACCATCAACTCCCAGTACTTACAACACCTACCATCAGCTCCCAGTACTTACAACACCTACCATCAGCTATCAGTACTTACAACACCTACCATCAACTCTCAGTACTTACAACACCTACCATCAGCTCCCAGTACTTACAACACCTACCATCAGCTCCTAGTACTTAGAACACGTATCACGTCGTAGAGCATTCATTCACGCAACACAACAAGCGGAAATATGAAGATAAGAGGTTTCTGCCCAACAGCAGCGATATATTGGCCAGACCTGGTGTGACCATAACTCAGACCGATGCGTTCAACACCAAGGTGGAACAATAAGCACATTAAGGTCTGCTAGCCTCCGCACATCTGGACTTATTGCTTCATATTGTCTTCCGTTTATTCGATTGTCTCACTTTTCTGTTTTACTCTGGGATTCACTCACGTGCACACAAACACACAGAGCAAATTATTGCTCTATTGTTCGAGAAATCGTCTCTGTCTCTCTCTGTGTGCGTACTTGCGTGTCTCTGTGTGTTAAGACACAGAACAGTGTAGGTTGCAAAACAACACTACTCTGACGAATTAAATAAATTCATCAGCCCTGGGCTGTGTGTCCACAGTTCCCCGGATTTCCCTCGTGTGATTCTATGTGATGAGTTTTGTACCGCGTAAATGCATTTCGTATATGTGCGTTTGTATGTATGTGTGCGGGAGCGAAGTGAAGTGTGAACTGAAGTGAACGTGTGATGTGCATGTGTGCGTGTGTGTGTGTGTATACAGTACTTGTATTGTGAGGGCCAAATGTTCTCAGAAGTATAGTAGAATTGGAGAAATATTGTTTTATCGTTAAACCTTTTTACTTTTATTTTACTCTAACCATTACGGAAATATTCAGGTTAGGTTAAGGTTAGACATTAAGAGATCAGGTTCAGGGGTTAGAGTTGGCGTTATGCCTGATATATACTTCATTACATGCTAGTGTCGTAGACTGAAAATAGTCAATATCTTTGCATTCAGGCTTAAGGCTAAAAGCAATGAAAAATTGTATACATAAAAACAGGCGACCTTAAAATGTTTTGACGTCCTCAAAAGTATAGTAATAACGTGTGTGTGCGTGTGTGTGCAACCCAATTACCCAAAGGCCCTCGGGTCATTGGCAGGCAGAGGCTGGTTGCTATGAATTTATCCCGCTGTTGAAATGCCCTCCATCCAACAAACACTCATAAAACATTACTGCTGACACACACACACACACACACACACACACACACACACACACACACACACACACACACACACACACACACACACACACACACACACACACACACACACACACACACACACACACACACACACACACACACACACACCTGTTCGGGGACAAATTACTATTATGCTAACACTACGGGCTAACCCCAAAGTATGAAAACACACTGAATTGCAATATGGAGGGAATTTACAACACACTAGAGCAGGCTGCTATGCGGCTAGGGTGGCCACCTGCAAGACCTCAGAAAGGAGGACACTTTTGCGGGGCCCGCTCCCCCGACCCCCCCCCCTCCAAGATTCGCTCCCCCCCCGCTCCCAGATATAATTATTATTACTACTACTATTGCACCTGATTTTCACCACCATCATCTCCAGCATTATGTCCACAGAGAACATATATTTGCTAATTAAATGAACCTTTTTAAATTATAGGGTACCACAAAGGCCATTCATTTTATAATCAATTTATTTTATTTCATGTTTAGATATGTTTTATGTTTAATCTCTTTCTTGTTTTTTTTTATAGTCTTATGGTCATCGTTGTGGGACATAGTATGATGCGAGTAGCCTATATGTTCACAGTGCTTTAGCCTCCCTTTCTTTATGATGTCGAGTTCCTTGCTCCATTGCTCATTAAATGTAGTTTTTCATTTCGGCATATTTGGTTTATTTATCTCTGCATTAACTATCCTAAAGTGATTGTGAGAGCACACATTCCACAACAAACAAACCGACCGTCCCACTGGCAGTGTTGCCAGGTTTTGGAAGAGAACCAAGCAACCATGTCTATGAAAACAAGCCCAAAAGAAGCCTGACTAGGCTTAGTAGGCTATTTTATAAAACAAGCCCAAAGTCGCTTATAATTAAGCGGACATGGCAACACTCCGAACGTCTCCTCTCTCTTGACAGAGGGAGTGTGGCCGGCTCGCTGCGGAGCTGAGCAGCGCTGCAGAGATTTTAATACCCAGACGACGTAAATGACAGTTATGACACAAGCACTGTATATCACAAAAAAAAAAAACTGACAATTATGTGTCCGGCCGGAGGTTGAGGTGGGAGGAGGACAGGTGGGTCTAAAACCGGACTGTCCGGCCTAAAACCGGACTGTCCGGCGTGAAACCGGACGTCTGGCCACCCTATATGCGGCCCTCTATGTCGCACCACCGATCCAAGTCATAGTGTAGGGGCTTTAACAGAGAACCCTTTTGTGCCCATATATGGAGATCTCTGTATCTGGCTGTATACCTGTGTCCCATCTAAAGAGAGCCCTGATGTCATTAGTATATGTCCATGCCCCGTATATTGGCATGCCCATATACTGTATGGGCATTTTGGTTGGATCAGCGGTTCTGGACAACTGGATATACATATACCGAATACCGATATGTGGACATATATCGGTCGGATCGACCGTTCTGGACAACCGCAAATTTGAAGATTTGAACGACTTAGCGGCAGCCACTGCACTCTCCCTCGAGTCCTTCCCTATGCGCTCCCCCAAGTTTGAAGTCGGTCGGTCCCATATACTGTATGCCCATGACCACACGACCATTATATGGTTCATGGTTACCTGTGTGTCTGAGTCAGAGTAGCCTCTGAAACCCAGACGTCTTTAGAGTCAGAGTGACATGGCCACAGTCCTGCCTATATATGGGCATATCAGGTTTGTTTATGGTTATATCCGACAGTCTGAGTCAGTGTGATGAGTCTGTCAGGTCCGCCCACCCTCCCATTAGCCGATTTGAATAGGATGAGGAGAGGAGAGGAGAGGAGAGGAGGGGAGGGGAGGGTGACATTTTGAAAAGTCAACACGACAAAGCGGGAGGGATCTTGACATTTAGGAAAAGCCAGGATGAAGTAAGAGAGGTTGAGACAGACAACACTGTCACACACACAGACAGACCGGACGGACAGACGGACGGACAGCTGCACGGACGCACGCACACATGCACACACGCAGGCCTGCTGTTGGGCAAAAACCACGTATCTCCATGTTTCCATTTTGTTCTCGTAACTTAATAATAATAATGCCCTACAAAAGTTGTGCAAATAGTAGACCACATAGTAGTAGACCACACGACTCATCGTGACACATTGTGAGCTTGTAGATCGTCTATTTCCAGTATTTGAACCTATGATTTGAAAATGTAAAAAAAGGACATCAGCATGACGGCAATGATATTCATAATGTAAAGCGTTGTGAACGTTGTGAGCGTTGCCAGATATCATTAAAACTAAAATGTGTGTGTGAACATGTGTTTTTTTATTCCCCATGTCTTTATTAGCCATGTCTGAGGGAGTGAGAAAAGGCTGATGAACATAATTAGCCGTTCGCTAAGTCCTGGTCAAGCTTTCAATGCTGGTCAAAATGGTTAATAAATGGTTAATAAAATGGTCAATAAATATATTGTGGACCTCAGAAAGAGGGTTTGTTTTCTTAACAACACGTTAAACAACATGTGACAGGTCTTTATTTGTATAAAACCAAAACTATTTTGGAAAATATCTGATCTACAAGCTCACAATGACGCATTGTGAGCTTGTAGATCTGCTATTCTCAAGTAGCTGCTGATGTATAGTCTTAATATATAAATATTAAGTATTATAGTAGCTCATTTGTGGAGTGGCTTCTTTTCATAGACCTGATTTCTCTCATACGACTGATTTTGACACTGTGGACCACGGCTCCTTTTGGAAGATCCTCACCATCCTTGGAGCCCCAAGAAAGATTACCAATCTCTTTCAAAACCTCGACAGTGATGCCGAAAGTTGTGTGCATGTCGAGGGCAATAACTCTATACCTGCAGGTTCTCAATTAACAGCGGAGTGAGACATGGATGCATATTGCATAGCTGGCACCAGGCCTATTTAACTGCATCATCGACCGTCTGATGGAATTGATCTGTGCACGTGTTTCCAGGGTTAAACCTGGTTAGCCCTGGAAACAAGTTACCCCATCACAGATCTGGAATATGCAGATGACACCACACTATCCAGTTAGTCAGTTAAAAGAAGCTACAGTAGATGAAGATCTACCAAGAGGAAGCCACCATACTGGGTCTAAACTAAAGGTCAGCTGGGCCAAAATAAAACTGATGCACCCCAGTGGAGAGGAAATTGAGTTTGTGACCTATTTTACCAAGCTTGCGTCCATCATCACTATGTCACCATGGGAATATATCACCAGAAATAAATTGGAGACGTGCATTGGCAGCCAGCGCCATGAAAACACTATGGAAGCCGCTGTGGAGACACCAGTCCATATCAAGAGAGACCAAATTAAGCATTTCAACACCTCAGTGCTCTCCATCCTTCTCTACGGACCGGAATATTGGCCCCTCAACAATACCCAGGCTGACAGAATTGATGGCTTTGACGCTAATTCACTGTGCTCAATAGAAGGGATAAAATGGCAACATAGGGTCTCCAACATCACACTTGCTGGCGTCACCAGAGACTTACACCAAATGGGCTCGTCGCTGGCTGCCGAGCCCCTAGCACTGGACCGACCCAAATGGACAAGATTGGTGAAGCTGATTGGAAAATGGTTGAAGTGGTCCTTTAGCTGTAAAAAATGTTTCCCTATCATTGAAATATATCGTTAACATTAAAAAGCTTTTTAATAATATTTACAGATTTTGTTTTACTATCATTATTAAAAGAAAATGGTTTTACTATTATTTTAGGAAAAATATAGAAGACCTACAAGCTAAGGTGTCGCGCTATGAGATCTGCTATATATTTCAGGGTCAACATATGTATGATGAATGTATTTTGTTGACAATTAAATATATATTCTACAGTGTGGGAGAGACATATAGTATGTAAGCTGAGAGGGATACAGTGTAGGAGAGACAGACAGAGGGGTGGGGGGTGTTTCAGTAATTCTCTCACTCAATTTAGTTAAATTCACTTCTTTTTGACACAAATGTTTCCAAATTATCTCGCTGTCTCTCTCCTTCTCACCATGTGTCTCCATCTTCACACACCATCCCCATCTCTCCCTCTCTCACTCACTCTCTATGTCCCTCTCGTTCTTTCTAATAAAAGTGAGGGCCAGTAAACAAGTGGAGGGCGTAACCACACTCATCCTTCCACCAGCGATGAGTCAGCAGGTCTGGGGGAGAGTGGGGGAGAGCGAGAGAGAGAGAGAGAGAGAGAGAGAGAGAGAGAGAGAGAGAGTTTAAACATGCTGTTTGAAGCGGTGGGGAGATGAAGGGATGGGCTAGTGATAATAAATGAGATAGGGAGAAAGTTTAACATGAGTTATTATGGCAGAAAGGGAGGAGCAGAATAGAGGAGTGGAACAGGGGAAGAGAGAGAGAGAGAGAGAGAGAGAGAGAGAGAGAGAGAATTAAAGAGTTTTTAACAAGGTGGGGGGAGGAGGGATTCTGACCAGAGATGAAAACTCGGATTATTATTTTTGACTGTGTCTGTGACTTCGTCTGTGTGTATCCCATAGCATAAAAAGTCAGGATAAAAAGTGAGAACAGAAAAATGAGGACGCCAAAAGTGAAGACAGCTTTCTCTGTCAGTGGCCCAACATCTTGGAATGAACTCCAAAACTCTTTCAAACTGAGCTCCCTGCCATCATTCAGTTCAAAGGAATGCAAAGGAATGCAACATTTTTCACCATGATTGCTCCTGCTACAATCGATTTATTTTATTGACTGGTTGTTCTGAATAAAGTTCCTTTGTAATTTACCCTGATTTATACTGTATTGAAGTTGGATGTATTTGACTGTATTTTGTGTATAGTAATTTGTAACCTCGGCTACATTGAAAATGATCGAGGGCTTGCCCTCAACTGTACTTCCAAGTATAAAAAAGGTGATAGTGATGGGTGACGATACGGCCGTGCACAATTCTGCAACGATGCAGCAACAGACATAATCGATTATAGTACTCAGTTACAAGTCAAAAGGCCTGTGTAATGCTACATGAGTGAACGCATTGGCATCAAAATATACCTGCAGTACCAAAGTAGACTCAAGTATTTTTTCCAAATGTTGTCAACTTCATTTGGAAATAGCCGATGTAAGTAAAATAAAAGTAATAAAAAGGGAGAGAGAGATAGAGAGAGAGAGATAGAGAGAGAGAGTTTCTGTTGTTTAAGCAGGTAAACTGCGCTGCAGGCAAAAACAGAGAAACTTGGCTTCATACATCAGTTTATCAAAGTACATGCAGATATAATATGTTGAGTAATGAGCATAAAGATGCCAGATTTTGCTGTGTTGAGATTTTAACTTGGATGTGGAGTTGTGGACAGCGACTACAGAAAATTAGGAGAACAGCTCCAATTCCATATGACAACAAACAGCAATGCAATTTTCTGCACGCATCCCTCGCTGGAAATGAAGCCAATTAGGAAGTAATGGACACACTAAGGAGGTGTTGCTATGTTCCCTCCCATTGGTTGCAGAAGAACATTCATTTCATCACAGACACTGGGTATTTAACCAAACTTTACACAAACTTGACACCTGTAGCCCACAAAGGGGGGCTATAGGTGTCACGGATAGCAAGCTGGTGAGGTGAACACAAATGCAGAGACTAAAAAAGAGAGACAGGTTAAAAAAGTCTTTATTCAAACCACGGTGGAAGTAGGGGTTGGTCGTGTGGAAGTGAGCAGGCATGCAGGGCAGAGGCCTGGCAGTAGACAGACAGTGGAACAGATGAGCGGGTGATGGATAAAGATAAGGATGTGCTAAAGTGCAGGTGTGGGACGTCCTCTGTATGTATATCCATCTTTCCTTAGCAAAGAAAGAGGGTCAGATTGTTGGAGGTTCAACGTGGACGAAGGGCTTGTCTGATGGAGGATGTAGACAGAGATTAATCCGATTGCCCAGGGAACCCCCATCTGCTTCGCGGATCGGCCAAGCTTTGCATGACATTTGTAGCTATACTGTACCAATAGAAGAGGTAACACTCGCAAGATTCCATTCTCTTTCATCCCTTTATAATATTAATCAGCCTTGTCCCCCATGACCCTGTGTTACGCTATACGGTACATCTGAAAGGAGGGCCATATCAAATGGTTTCAGATCTGAGCAAAGTCTCCTGAGGAGGCGCGTCTCTGAAGCCTGTCCTGGACAGGGTTTTCGGACGTAAAAACAAATCCATAGAGGTACCACACTGGACAGCGGGTACAATGGGTACTATAACAAGCTCACAACGCTTGCCAGTTGCCAACTTCTTTTGTGTTTAGCGGTATTAGAAAAGCTGAATAGAGAGAGAAAGAGACCTTGATAATGACGTGTGTATGTGTGTGTGTCACCAGTGACAGCAATAACGGATGTCTACTACACTCCCTCTCTCTCCCAATCTGGCCCATTACTTCTTAATGCCAAAATACAGTGTATGACTTAAATATAGATAGGCAGGTGTGTGTGTGTGTGTGTGTGTGTGTCAACAGGAGTGAAAGTTACAATGAGTAATCTCACTCACAAACGCACACACTCACCTCTCACTTAAAAAATGGATGTTAAGAGCAGGCACCACAGGACTGGAGAGGTGACTGCCAAGGACAGAGCTCTCTGTGTGTGTGTGTGTGTGTGTGTGTGTGCGCGTGTGTGCGTGCGTCTGTAGCAAAGAGGGCAAAACGTAACACTTCAGGGGTTTGACAGAGCGATAGAGGAGAGAGAGGAGAGTGGACAGTGAAGGGAAGAGAGAAATCTTCTGCCTTCAAAACTGCCTTCAAACATGTAATGTTGTTGTTAGTAGGAATAAACACGTATGCATCCGGGATGAGGCGGACTAACATCTGAGTTCCTGATTTACACACACAACTTTATTTCTTCTTACCAAATCGGTTGTCAGATTGGGAAGAGAGATGCATTAGAGGGAGTCCCCAGACAGGCACAGTGAGAGACACAGACAGAGAGAGAGAGAGAGAAAGAGAGAGAGAGAGAGAGAGAGAGAGAGAGAGAGAGACAGAACTAGCTGATCTATAAAATAGCCAAGCTACTGTAGATCTACTATTGTTATGTTGTGCGAGTCTGCTTGCGTGTGTGTGCATGTGCGCGCGTGCGTGTTACCGGGGGTGTGTGAAGTCGTCCACCAGTGTGACTCTCTCCACCAGGTCCCCGCCCACCGTTCTGACCAGCTCGTAGAAGTCATTCTGACTGAAGCTCGCTCGCCCGTCCTCGCTCTCCTCCGCCGGCAGCCAGAAGGAAATGTCGTTTTGTAGTATAGGGTATTTACTAAGAGGCTGCACACACACACACACACACACACACACACACACACACACACACGAGGTAGGTTGGTTCATTATGGCGATACGATTCAATGATTTTAAATCGATACAGTAACTATTTAGCAAATACATGAAATATGTGTGAAACTTAGGATAGTGCAGGTTTAGTACAGTAAATACAGTGATTCTCTCTAGTCACCATAAATACTAATTATACTTAAAGGCGCAGTGAAACGGAAATGGTGAACAACATGAAAATGGTGTTTCCACATGAAACACCGGTCTGAAGTTTCTGAACCAATCAGAGCGTCGCATCCCTTCAGGCGATGGGACGGTAGCTAGGGACGTTAGCTATGCTATGAGCAACAGCGTGGTATGTGTTTGTTTATAAATCAGATGGTCGGCCAGCTGTACCAGTTTACTGTTATGTGGATTATTTCTACCCTATAATATTTTCGGATACATATTTTAGCGTGATGATTAAGTTGAAAACGAGTAATACACTGTCTGGATGTTATATTGAATGGTAATAAAAACTGAGGATTTCTGTAATCAGTAGCAGCTGTGCTGGATGGACGCGCAAATATGGGAAATGAAACGGGTGAGCTTCATTGTTATTGGCTTTTATCGATGTGTATCTCTACACGTCATCACGCAGCACGTTTTCGTTTTAATAAATAAATAATACAATCGTTTTTATGGACCTTTGATATAAAAACACACAGAAATGAGAATTTTCACATTTTTTTGGCATCCATTGTTAGGTATGTCCATATAATGACCACGGATATGGTCTAAAAGTGTGAAAAACGTCTTTTTCATGTCACTGCACCTTTAAACAAATAACAAATAATCAAAAGGACCGTGGTCCGTAACAACTTGTTTTAAACATTATGTTATAATTTAGCTATTGAAAAATAGCAGATCTACATACATACTTGTAGGCCTGCTATTTTAGAAAAATCGTTAAAATGTGGCGCAAATCTTTGAATATATATTCTCAAAGTGAATGTTTTTAACTCGGGTCTAAATGGGTTAAAATCAACTGCGGGAGGAGTAGAAAGCATAGAGCGAAGGCTCTACTGGATGTCCTCCCGGTGGGGACTCCTCACTGGCAGTAGGATACTAACAGCATTGGCAACACAGAAATGTGTGTTTGGAGAGAAATGGGTTAAAAAAACAGAACAAAGAAAACCAGAAGAACACTGTCTATGATGTGTCTTCTCAGACATATTCCACTGCAAAATATGAGAGAAAATAGCTCCCACACACTGTCTTCACTCATGACCTTCATCATCAGGCATCTGAACCAGACCTCTTTTCTCTCATTATTCGCATTAGTTTTCCGGCTCCGACGCGCCCGTCCTTGTAGGTGCGAACAAGGACGTTTCTCTACCACTGCAAATGAAACAGGCTCCGTTCATTATTTACATCGGCGCGTTAAAGCTGCTGCATCCGCACGCATTTGAGCACTTGAGATGAAATGACGTGAGGCGCCGCGACAGTCTGAGTGTGTGCATGTTTAAGATAATCTTATAGGATTATCACAATCCTATTTTCAACAGACATCAGAAAAATGACCAACAACTGTTTACTATACATACTGTAATATGTTTTATTGCTATTAGTCGGGGGCCCCGGGGATTTTTTGGTTCAGATTCTCGCAAATTCGCCAAATTTGGCACAGATGTTGTCCATACCGTACTTAATCATTTTAAGATGGGTGCCAAGATTGGCGCCCCATGGTACTGCCATATTGCGCAATCCAATATGGCTGCCACCCGAAAAAAAA